>NC_068935.1:137965965-138102864 GCF_023091745.1 Budorcas taxicolor | reverse complement strand
AGGTCTTAGGCCCCAGCATGGACGGGAGAGGAATCCCGAGATGGCCCCTAGCAACTCGCATGGGGACTGGCCTTTCCTGAGGCCACCAGAGCGGGTCCCTGATGTCCCCGTCGTAACTCGAGAAGACCTGCCTCAACTCGAGAAAATCCAGGAGGTTCTCCCCTCCAGGCGAGATGAGGCCCATTTCCGCTGAGGCGTCTCGAGGCTGATCACACCTCACCTCTGGAACTTCGAAAGGGTCCTTCACACCCTTGGTGCAAATCAAGAAGTTCCCGGACATACCCGTCTGCACTCGAGAGGAAACACGAGGGTCCCGCCCACATCCAGAGGAGCCCCGTTTCCGCCTCGTAGCTCGAGATGAGGGATCCTTTCCCTGCTTCGTCGGGAAAGAGTTCCCGGCGTTCCCGTCGCATCTCAAGAGGAGGCCCTCTCAACAGGAACAGCGAGAGGAACTCCAGGGTCGTGCCACCATTGCAAGAGTCCCCCAGATGTCTCAGTCCATTCCAGAGGAACCTCTTTTCCCTTCACCGGCTCGTCTTTCACGCCGAGGATCGACTCACACCAAGGGGGCACGTGGCACAGCCCTGTGGGAATGCCTCGTCGAAAGCCTCGAGGGAAAGCCTCGAAGGAAAGTCACAGATCCCTTGATCCACGTGACAGGATGCGTGACACTACTGCTTCAGCTTGGGAGGAAAGCACACGTGCATGCCCCCACTCGAGACGAGGCCTGACTCCCCTGGGGAGACTCAGAAGCACCCTAAGATCCATGGCAACACTGGAGAGGAATCCTCAGGTTCCGGCCCCGACTCCACACAAGTATTGAGGCCCCGGCATGGACGGGAGAGGAATCCCGAGAGGGACCATAGCTATTCGCATGCGGAGTGGCCTTTCCTGAGGCCACCAGACGAGGTCCCCGAGGTCCCCGTCGTAACTTGAGAAGACCTGCCGAAACTCGAGAAAATCCAGGAGGTTCTCCCCTCCAGGCGAGATGAGGCCCATTTCCGCTGAGGCGTCTCGAGGCTGATCACACCTCACCTCTGGAACATCGAAAGGGTCCTTCACACCCTTGGTGCAAATCAAGAAGTTCCCCGACATTCCCGTCTCCACTCGAGAGGAAACACGAGGGTCCCGCCCACATCCAGAGGAGCCCCGTTTCCGCCTCGTAGCTCGAGATGAGGGATCCTATCCCTGCTTCGTCGTGAAAGAGTTCCCGGCGTTCCCGTCTCATCTCAAGTGGAGGCCCTCTCAAAAGGAACGGCGAGAGGAACTCAAAGGGTCGTGCGACCAACCCAAGAGTCCCCCAGATGTCTCAGTCCATTCCAGAGGAACCTCTTTTCCCTTCACAGGCTCGTCTTTCACGCCGAGGATAGACTGACACCAAGGTGGCACGTGGCACAGCCCTGTGGGAAAGGCTCGTGGGAAAGTCTCGAGGGACAGCTTCGAGGGAAAGCCACAGATCCCTTGATCCACGTGACAGGAAGCGTGACACTGCTGCTGCAGCTCGGGAGGAAAGCGCACGTGCATAACCCCACTCGAGACGAGGCCTGACTCCCCTGCGGAGACTCAGAAGCACCCCAAGATCCATGGCAACACTGGAGAGGAATCCTCAGGTTCCGGACCCGACTCCACACAAGGTCTTAGGCCCCGGCCTGGACGGAAGAGGAATCCCGAGTTGGCCCCTCGCAACTCGCATGGGTACTGGCCTTTCCTGAGGCCACCAGAGCGGGTCCCTGAGGTCCCCGTCGTAACACGAGAAGACCTGCCACAACTCGAGAAAATCCAGGAGGTTCTCCCCTCCAGACGAGATGAGGCCCATTTCCGCTGAGGCGTCTCGAGGCTGATCACACCACACCTCTGGAAATTCGAAAGGGTCCTTCACACCCTTGGTGCAAATCAAGAAGTTCCCGACATACCCGTCTCCACTCGAGAGGAAACACGAGGGTCCCGCCCACATCCAGAGGAGCCCCGTTTCCGCTTCGTAGCTCGAGATGAGGGATCCTGTCCCTGCTTCGTCGGGAAAGAGTTCCCGGCGTTCCCGTCGCATCTCAAGAGGAGGCCCTCTCAACAGGAACGGCGAGAGGAACTCCAGGGTCGTGCCACCATTGCAAGAGTCCCCCAGATGTTTCAGTCCATTCCAGAGGAACCACTTTTCCCTTCACCAGCTCGTCTTTCACGCCGAGGATCGACTCACACCAAGGTGGCACGTGGCACAGCCCTGTGGGAAAGCCTCGTGGGAAAGCCTGGAGTGAAAGCCTCGAGGTAAACCACAGATCCCTTGATTCACGTGACAGGAAGTGTGACACTACTGCTGCAGCTCGGTAGGAAAGCGCACGTGCATGCCCCCACTCGAGACGAGGCCTGACTCCCCTGGGGAGACTCAGAAGCACCCCAAGATCCATGGCAACACTGGAGAGGAATCCTCAGGTTCCGTCCCCGACCCAACACAAGGTCTTAGGCCCTGGCATGGACTGGAGAGGAATCCCGAGATGACCCCTAGCAACTCGCATGGCGACTGGCATTTCCTGAGGCCACCAGAGCGGGTCCCTGAGGGCCCCGTCGTAACTCGAGAAGACCTGCCGCAACTCGAGAAAATCCAGGAGGTTCTCCCCTCAGGCGAGATGAGGCCCATTTCCGCTGAGGCGTCTCGAGGCTGATCACACCTCACCTCTGGAACTTCGAAAGGGTCCTTCACACCCTTGGTGCAAATCAAGAAGTTCCCCGAAATACCCGTCTCCACTCGAGAGGAAACACGGGGGTCCCGCCCACATCCAGAGGATCCCCGTTTCCGCCTCGTAGCTCGAGATGAGGGATCCTGTCCCTGCTTCGTGGGGAAAGAGTTCCTGGCGTTCCAGTCGCATCTAAAGAGGAGGCCCTCTCAACAGGAATGGCGAGAGGAACTCCAGGGTCATTCCACAATTCCAAGAGTCCCCCAGATGTTTCAGTCCATTCCAGAGGAACCTCTTTTCCCTTCACCAGCTCGTCTTTCACGCCGAGGATCGACTCACACCAAGGTGGCACGTGGCACAGCCCTGTGGGAAAGCCTCGTGGGAAAGCCTGGAGCGAAAGCCTCGAGGGAAACCACAGATCGCTTTATCCACGTGACAGGAAGCATGACACTACTGCTGCAGCTCGGGAGGAAAGCGCACGTGCATGCCCCCACTCGAGACGAGGCATGACTCCCCTGGGGAGACTCAGAAGCACCCCAAGATCCATGGCAACACTGGAGAGGAATCCTCAGGTTCCGTCCCCGACTCCACACAAGGTCTTAGGCCCTGGCATGGACTGGAATGGAATCCCGAGATGGCCCCTAGCAACTCGCATGGCGACGGGCCTTTCCTGAGGCCACCAGAGCGGGTCCCTGAGGTCCCCGTCGTAACTCGAAAAGACCTGCCGCAACTCGAGAAAATTCAAGAGGTTCTCCCCTCCAGGCGAGATGAGGCCCATTTCCGCTGAGGCGTCTCGAGGCTGATCACACCTCAGCTCTGGAACTTTGAAAGGGTCCTTCACACCCTTGGTGCAAATCAAGAAGTTCCCCGACATACCCGTCTCCACTCGAGAGGAAACACGAGGGTCCCGCCCACATCCAGAGGAGCCCCGTTTCCGCCTCGTAGCTCGAGATGAGGGATCCTTTCCCTGCTTCGTCGGGAAAGAGTTCCCGGCATTCCCGTCGCATCTCAAGAGGAGGCCCTCTCAACAGGAACGGCGAGAGGAACTGCAGGGTCGTGTCACCATTCCAAGAGTCCCCCAGATGTTTCAGTCCATTCCAGAAGAACCTCTTTTCCCTTCACCGGCTCGTCTTTCACGCTGAGGATCGACTCACACCAAGGTGGCACGTGGCAAAGCCCTGTGGGAAAGCCTCGTGGGAAAGACTCGAGCGAAAGCCTCGAGGGAAAGCCACAGATCCCTTGATCCACGTGACAGGAAGCGTGATACTACTGCTCCAGCTCGGGAGGAAAGTGTACGTGCATGCCCCCACTCGAGACGAGGCCTGACTCCCCTGGGGAGACTCAGAAGCACCCCAAGATATATGGCAACACTGGAGAGGAATCCTCAGGTTCCGGCCCCGACTCCACACAAGGTCTTAGGCCCCGGCATGGACGGGAGAGGAATCTCGAGATGGCCCTCGCAACTCGCATGGGGACTGGCCATTCCTGAGGCCACCAGAGCGGGTCCCTGAGGTCCGCGTCGTAACTCAAGAAGACCTGCCGCAACTCGAGAAAATGCAGGAGGTTCTCCCCTCCAGGCGAGATGAGGCCCACTTCCGCTGAGGCGTCTCGAGGCTGATCACACCTCACCTCTGGAACTTCGAAAGGGTCCTTCACACCCTAGGTGCAAATCAAGAAGTTCCCCGACATACCCGTCTCCACTCGAGAGGAAACACGTGGGTCCCGCCCATATCCAGAGGAGCCCCGTTTCTGCCTCGTAGCTCGAGATGAGGGATCCTTTCCCTGCTTCGTCGGGAAAGAGTTCCCGGACTTTCCGTCGCATCTCAAGAGGAGGCCCTCTCAAGAGGATCGACGAGAGGAACTCCAGGGTCGTGCCACCATTCCAAGAGTCCCCAAGATGTCTCAGTCCATTCCAGAGGATCCTCTTTTCCCTTCACCGGCTCGTCTTTCACGCCGAGGATCGACTCACACCAAGGTGGCATGTGGCACAGCCCTGTGGGAAAGCCTCGTGGGAAAGCCTCGAGGGAAAGCCGCAGATCCCTTGATCCACGTGACAGGAAGCGTGACACTACTGCTGCAGCTCGGGAGGAAAGCGCACGTGCATGCCTCCACTCGAGACGAGGCCTGACTCCCCTGGGGAGACTCAGAAGCACCCCAAGATCCATGGCAACACTGGAGAGGAATCCTCAGGTTCCGGCCCCGACTCCACACAAGGTCTTAGGCCCCGGCATGGACGGGAGAGGAATCCCGAGATGTCCCCTCGCAACTCGCATGGGGACTGGCCTTTCCTGAGGCCACCAGAGCGGGTCCCTGAGTTCCCCGTCGTAACTCGAAAAGACCTGCCGCAACTCGAGAAAATCCAGGAGGTTCTCCCCTCCAGGCGAGATGAGGCCCATTTCCGCTGAGGCGTCTCGAGGCTGATCACACCTCACCTCTGGAACTTCGAAAGGGTCCTTCACACCCTTGGTGCAAATCAAGAAGTTCCCCGACATACCCGTCTCCACTCGAGAGGAAACACGAGGGTCCCGCCCACACCCAGAGGAGCCCCGTTTCCGCCTCGTAGCTCGAGATGAGGGATCCTTTCCCTGCTTCGTCGGGAAAGAGTTCCCGGCGTTCCCGTCGCATCTCAAGAGGAGGCCCTCTCAACAGGAACGGCGAGAGGAACTCCAGGGTCGTGCCACCATTCCAAGAGTCCCCCAGATGTTTCAGTCCATTCCAGAGGAACCTCTTTTCCCTTCACCAGCTCGTCTTTCACGCCGATGATCGACTCACAGTAAGGTGGCACGTGGCACAGCCCTGTGGGAAAGCCTCGTGGGAAAGCCTGGAGCGAAAGCCTCGAGGGAAACCACAGATCGCTTTATCCACGTGACAGGAAGCGTGACACTACTGCTGCAGCTCGGGAGGAAAGCGCACGTGCATGCCCCCACTCGAGACGAGGCCTGACTCCCCTGGGGAGACTCCGAAGCACCCCAAGATCCATGGCAACACTGGAGAGGAATCCTCAGGTTCCGGCCCCGACTCCACCCAAGGACTTAGGCCCCGGCATGGACGGGAGAGGAATCCCGAGATGGCCCCTCGCAACTCGCATGCGGACTGGCCTTTCCTGAGGCCACCAGAGCGGGTCCCTGAGGTCCCCGTCGTAACTCGAGAAGACCTGCCGTAACTCGAGAAAATCCAGGAGGTTCTCCCCTCCAGGCGAGATGAAGCCCATTTCCGCTGAGGCGTCTCGAGGCTGATCACACCTCACCTCTGGAACTTCGAAAGGGTCCTTCACACCCTTGGTGCAAATCAAGAAGTTCCCCGACATACCCGTCTCCACTCGAGAGGAAACACGAGGGTCCCGCCCACATCCAGAGGAGCCCCGTTTCCACCTCGTAGCTCGAGATGAGGGATCCTTTCCCTGCTTCGTCGGGAAAGAGTTCCTGGCGTTCCCGTCGCATCTCAAGAGGAGGCCCTCTCAACAGGAACGGCGAGAGGAACTCCAGGGTCGTGCCACCATTCCAAGAGTCCCCCAGATGTCTCAGTCCATTCCAGAGGAACCTCATTTCCCTTCACCGGCTCGTCTTTCACACCGAGGATCGACTCACACCAAGGTGGCACGTGGCACAGCCCTGTGGGAAAGCTTCGTGGGAAAGCCTCGAGGGAAAGCCGCAAATCCCTTGATCCCCGTGACAGGAGGCGTGACACTACTGCTGCAACTCGGGAGGAAAGCGCACGTGCATGCCCCCACTCGAGACGAGGCCTGACTCCCCTGGGGAGACTCAGAAGCACCCCAAGATCCATGGCAACACTGGAGAGGAATCCTCAAGTTCCAACCCCGACTCCACACAAGGTCTTAGGCCCCGGCATGGACGGGAGAGGAATTCCGAGATGGCCCCTAGCAACTCGCACGGGGACTGGCCTTTCCTGAGGCCAACAGAGCGGGTCCCTGAGGTCCCCATCGTGACTCGAGAAGACCCGTCGCAACTCGAGAAAATCCAGGAGGTTCTCCTCTCCAGGCGAGATGAGGCCCATTTCCGCTGAGGCGTCTCCAGGCTGATCACACCTCACCTCTGGAACTTCGAAAGGTTCTTTCACACCCTTGGTGCAAATCAAGAATTCCCCCGACATACCCGTCTGCACTCGAGAGGAAACACGTGGTTCCCGCCCACATCCAGAGGAGCCCCGTTTCCGCCTCATAGCTCGAGATGAGTGCTCCTTTCCCTGCTTCGTCGGGAACGAGTTCCCGGCCTTCTGGTCGCATCTCAAGAGGAGGCCCTCTCAACAGGAACGGCGAGAGGAACTCCAGGGTCGTGCCACCATTCCAAGAGTCCCCCAGATGTCTCAGTCCATTCGAGAGGAACCTCTTTTCTCTTCACCGGCTCGTCTTTCACGCCGAGGATCGACTCACACCAAGGTGGCACGTGGCACAGCCCTGTGGGAAAGCCTCGTGGGAAAGACTCGAGCGAAAGCCTCGAGGGAAAGCCACAGATCCCTTGATCCACGTGACAGGAAGCGTGATACTACTGCTCCAGCTCGGGAGGAAAGCGTACGTGCATGCCCCCACTCGAGACGAGGCCTGACTCCCCTGGGGAGACTCAGAAGCACCCCAAGATCCATGGCAACACTGGAGAGGAATCCTCAGGTTCCGGCCCCGACTCCACACAAGGTCTTAGGCCCCGGCATGGACGGGAGAGGAATCTCGAGATGGCCCTCGCAACTCGCATGGGGACTGGCCATTCCTGAGGCCACCAGAGCGGGTCCCTGAGGTCCCCGTCGTAACTCAAGAAGACCTGCCGCAGCTCGAGAAAATACAGGAGGTACTCTCCTCCAGGCGAGATGAGGCCCACTTCCGCTGAGGCGTCTCGAGGCTGATCACACCTCACCTCTGGAACTTCGAAAGGGTCCTTCACACCCTTGGTGCCAATCAAGAAGTTCCCCGACATACCCATCTCCACTCGAGAGGAAACACGAGGGTCTCGCCGACATCCAGAGGAGCCCCGTTTCCGCCTCGTAGCTCGAGATGAGGGATCCTTTCCCTGCTTCTTTGGACAAGATTTCCCGTCGTTCCCGTCGCATCTCAAGAGGAGGCCCTCTCAACAGGAAAGGCGAGAGGAACTCCAGGGTCGTGCCACCATTCCAAGAGTCCCCCAGATGTCTCAGTCCATTCCAGAGGAACCTCTTTTCCCTTCACCGACTCGTCTTTCACGCCGAGGATCGACTCACACCAAGGTGGCACGTGGCACAGCCCTGTGGGAAAGCCTCGTGGGAAAGCCTCGAGGGAAAGCCTCGAGGGAAAGCCACAGATCCCTTGATCCACGTGACAGGAAGTGTTCCACTACTGCTGCAGCTCGGGAGGAAAGTGCACGTGCATGCCCCAACTCGAGACGAGGCCTGACTCCCCTGGGGAGACTCAGAAGCACCCCAAGATCCATGGCAACACTGGAGAGGAATCCTCAGGTTCCGGCTCCGACTCCACACAAGGTCTTAGGCCCCGGCATGGACAGGAGAGGAATCCCGAGATGGCCCCTAGCAACTAGCATGGGGACTGGCCTTTCCTGAGGCCACGAGAGCTGGTCTCTGAGGTCCCGGTCGTAACTCGAGAAGACCTGCCGCAACTCGAGAAAATCCAGGAGGTTGTCCCCTCCAGGCGAGATGAGGCCCATTTCCGCTGAGGCGTCTCGAGGCTGATCACACCTCACCTCTGGAACTTCGAAAGGGTCCTTCACACCCTTGGTGCAAATCAAGAAGTTCCCCGACAAACCCGTCTCCACTCGAGAGGAAACACGTGGGTCCTGCCCACATCCAGAGGAGCCCCGTTTCCGCCTCGTAGCTCGAGATGAGGGATCCTTTCCCTGCTTCGTCGGGAAAGAGTTCCCGGCGTTCCCGTCGCATCTCAAGAGGAGGCCCTCTCAACATGAACGGCGAGAGGAACTCCAGGGTCGTGCCACCATTCCAAGAGTCCCCCAGATGTCACAGTCCATTCCAGAGGAACCTCTTTTCCCTTCACCGGCTCGTCTTTCACGCCGAGGATCGACTCACACCAAGGTGGCACGTGGCACGGCCCTGTGGGAAAGCCTCGTGGGAAAGCCTCGAGGGAAAGCCTCGAGGGAAAGCCACAGATCCCTTGATCCACGTGACAGGAAGCGTGACACTGCTGCTGCAGCTCGGGAGGAAAGCGCACGTGCATGCCCCCATTCGAGACGAGGCCTGACTCCACTGGGGAGACTCAGAAGCACCCCAAGATCCATGGCAACACTGGAGAGGAATCCTCAGGTTCCGGCCCCGACTCCACACATGGTCTTAGGCCCCGACATGGATGGGACAGGAATTCCGAGAGGGCCCCTAGCAACTCGCATAGGGACTGGCCTTTTCTGAGGCCACCAGAGCGGCTCCCTGAGGTCCCCGTCGTAACTCGAGAAGACCTGCCGCAACTCGAGAAAATCCAGGAGGTTCTCCCCTCCAGGCGAGATGAGGCCCATTTCCGCTGAGGCCTCTCGAGAGAGATCACACCTCACCTCTGGAACTTCGAAAGGGTCCTTCACACCCTTGGTGCCAATCAAGAAGTTCCCCGACATACCCGTCTCCACTCGAGAGGAAACACGAGGGTTCCGCCCACATCCGGAAGAGCCCCGTTTCCGCCTCGTAGTTCGAGATGAGGGATCCTTTCCCTGCTTCGTCGGTAAAGAGTTCCCGGCGTTCCCGTCGCATCTCAAGTGGAGGCCCTCTCAACAGGAACGGCGAGAGGAACTCCAGGGTCGTGCCACCATTCCAAGAGTCCCCCAGATGTCTCAGTCCATTCCAGAGGAACCTCTTTTCCCTTCACCGGGTCGTCTTTCACGCCGAGGATCGACTCACACCAAGGTGGCACGTGGCACAGCCCTGTGGGAAAACCTCGTGGGAAAGCCTCGCGGGAAAGCCACAGATCCCTTGATCCACGTTACAGGAAGCGTGACACTACTGCTGCAGCTCGGGAGGAAAGCGCACGTGCATGCCCCCACTCCAGACGAGGCCTGACTCCCCTGGGGAGACTCAGAAGCACCCCAAGATCCATGGCAACACTGGAGAAGAATCCTCAGCTCCCGGCCCCGACTCCACACAAGGTCTTAGGCCCCGGCATGGACGGGAGAGGAATCCCGAGAGGGCACCTGGCAACTCGCATGGGGACTGGCCTTTCCTGAGTCCACCAGAGCGGGTCCCTGAGGTCCCGGTCGTAACTAGAGAAGACCTGCCGCAACTCGAGAAAATCCAGGAGGTTCTCCCATCCAGGCGAAATGAGGCCTATTTCTGCTGAGGCGTCTCGAGGCTGATCACACCTCACCTCTGGAACTTCGAAAGGGTCCTTCACACCCTTGGTCCACATCAAGAAGTTCCCCGACATACCCGTCTCCACTCGAGAGGAAACACGAGGGTTCCGCCCACATCCGGAAGAGCCCCGTTTCCGCCTCGTAGCTCCAGATGAGGGATCCTTTCCCTGCTTTCTCCAGAAAGAGTTCCCGGCATTCCCGTCGCATCTCAAGAGGAGGCCCTCTCAAAAGGATCGGCGAGAGGAACTCCAGGGTCATTCCACCATTCCAAGAGTCCCCCAGATGTCTCAGTCCATTCCAGAGGAACCTCTTTTCCCTTCACCGGCTCGTCTTTCACGCCGAGGATCGACTCACACCTAGGTGGCACGTGGCATGGCCCTGTGGGAAAGCCTCGTGGGAAAGCCTTGAGGGACAGCCTCGAGGGAAAGCCACAGATCCCTAGATCCACGTGACTGGAAGCGTGACACTACTGCTGCAGCACAGGAGGAAAGCGCACGTGCATGCCCCCACTCGAGACGAGGCCTGACTCCCCTGGGGAGTCTCAGAAGCACCCCAAGATCCATGGCAACACTGGAGAGGAATCCTCAGTTTCCGGCCCCGACTCCACACAAGGTCTTAGGCCCCGGCATCGACGGGAGCGGGATCCCGAGTTGGCCCCTTCCAACTCGCATGGGGACTGGCCTTTCCTGAGGCCACCAAAGCGGTTCCCTGAGGTCCCCGTCATAACGCGAGAAGACCTGCCGCAACTCGAGAAAATCCAGGAGGTTCTCCCCTCCAGGCGAGATGAGGCCCATTTCCCCTGAGGCGTCTCGAGGCTGATCACACCTCACCTCTGGAACTTCGAAAGGGTCCTTCATACCCTTGGTGCAAATCAAGAAGTTCCCCGACATACCCGTCTCCACTCGAGAGGAAACACGAGGGTCCAACCCACATCCAGAGGAGCCCCGTTTCCGCCTCCTAGCTCGAGATGAGGGATCCTTTCCATGCTTCGTCGAGAAAGAGTTCCCGGCGTTCCCGTCGCATCTCAAGAGGAGGCCCTCTCAACAGGAACGGCGAGAGGAACTCCAGGGTCGTGCCACCATTCCAAGAGTCCCCCAGATGTTTCAGTCCATTCCAGAGGAACCTCTTTTCCCTTCACCGGCTCGTCTTTCAGGCCGAGGATCGACTCACACCAAAGTGGCACGTGGCACGGCCCTGTGGGAAAGCCTCGTGGGAAAGCCTCAGGGGAAAGCCACAGATCCCTTGATCCACGTGACAGGAAGCGTGACACTACTGCTGCAGCTAAGGAGGAAAGCGCACGTGCATGCCCCCACTCGAGACGAGGCCTGACTCCGCTGGGGAGACTCAGAAGCACCCGAAGATCCATGGCAACACTGGAGAGGAATCCTCAGGTTCCGGCCCCGACTCCACACAAGGTCTTAGGCCCCGGCATGGACGGGAGACGAATCCCGAGAGGGACCCTAGCAACTCGCATGGGGACTGGCCTTTCCTGAGGCCACCAGATCGGGTCCCTGAAGACCCGGTCGTAACTCGAGAAGACCTGCCGCAACTCGAGAAAATCCAGGAGGTTCTCCCCTCCAGGCGAGATGAGGCCCATTTCCGCTGAGGCGTCTCGAGGCTGATCACACCTCACCTCTGGAACTTCGAAAGGGAACTTCACACCCTTGGTGCAAATCAAGAAGTTCCCCGACATACCCGTCTCCACTCGAGAGGAAACACGAGGGTCCCGCCCACATCCAGAGGAGCCCCGTTTCCGCCTCGTAGCTCGAGATGAGGGATCCTTTCCCTGCTTCTTCGGGAAAGAGTTCCCGGCGTTCCCGTCGCATGTCAAGAGGAGGCCCTCTCCACAGGAACGGCGAGAGGAAGTCCAGGGTCGTGCCACCATTCCAAGAGTCCCCCAGATGTCTCAGTCCATTCCAGAGGAACCTCATTTCCCTTCACCGGCTCGTCTTTCACGCCGAGGATCGACTCACACCAAGGTGGCACGTGGCACGTCCCTGTGGGAAAGTCTCGTGGGAATGCCTCGAGGGAAAGCCTCGATGGAAAGCCACACATCCCTTGATCCACGTGACAGGAAGCGTGACACTACTGCTGCAGCTCGGGAGGAAAGCGCACGTGCATGCCCCCACTCGAGACGAGGCCTGACTCCCCTGGGGAGACTCAGAACCCCCCCAAGATCCATGGCAACACTGGAGAGGAATCCTCAGGTTCCGTCCCCGACTCCACACAAGGTCTCAGGCCCCGGCATGGAAGGGAGAGTAATCCCGAGAGGGCCCCTAGCAACTC
Organism: Budorcas taxicolor; assembly: GCF_023091745.1. Classification (NCBI taxonomy): domain Eukaryota; kingdom Metazoa; phylum Chordata; class Mammalia; order Artiodactyla; family Bovidae; genus Budorcas; species Budorcas taxicolor. The sequence continues at coordinate 138,090,626 of NC_068935.1, read as the reverse complement.
GCATGGGGACTGGCATTTCCTGAGGCCTCCAGAGCAGATCCCTGAGGTCCCCGTCGTAACTGGAGAGACCTGCCGCAACTCGAGAAAATCCAGGAGTTTCTCCCTTCCAGGCGAACTGAGGCCCATTTCCGCTGAGGTGTCTCGAGGCTGAACACACCTCACCTCTTGAACTTCGAAAGGGTCCTTCACACCCTTGGTGCAAATCAAGAAGTTCCCGGACATACCCGTCTGCACTCGAGAGGAAACACGAGGGTCCCGCCCACATCCAGAGGAGCCCCGTTTCCGCCTCGTAGCTCGAGATGAGGGATCCTTTCCCTGCTTCGTCGGGAAAGAGTTCCCGGAGTTCCCGTCGCATCTCAAGAGGAGGCCCTCTCAACAGGAACGGCGAGAGGAACTCCAGGGTCGTGCCACCATTCCAAGAGTCCCCCAGATGTCTCAGTCCATTCCAGAGGAACCTCTTTTCCCTTCACCGGATCGTCTTTCACGCCGAGGATCGACTCACACCAAGGTGGCACGTGGCACAGCCCTGTGGGAATGCCTCGTGGAAAGCCTCGAGGGAAAGCCTCGAAGGAAAGTCACAGATCCCTTGATCCACGTGACAGGAAGCGTGACACTACTGCTGCAGCTCGGGAGGAAAGCACACGTGCATGCCGCCACTCAAGACGAGGCCTGACTCCCCTGGGGAGACTCAGAAGCACCCTAAGATCCATGGCAAAACTGGAGAGGAATCCTCAGGTTCCGGCCCCGACTCCACACAAGTATTGAGGCCCCGGCATGGACGGGAGAGGAATCCCGAGAGGGACCATAGCTATTCGCATGGGGAGTGGCCTTTCCTGAGGCCACCAGACGAGGTCCCCGAGGTCCCCGTCGTAACTTGAGAAGACCTGCCGAAACTCGAGAAAATCCAGGAGGTTCTCCCCTCCATGCGAGATGAGGCCCATTTCCGCTGAGGCGTCTCGAGGCTGATCACACCTCACCTCTGGAACATCGAAAGGGTGCTTCACACCCTTGGTGCAAATCAAGAAGTTCCCCGACATTTCCGTCACCACTCGAGAGGAAACACGAGGGTCCCGCCCACATGCAGAGGAGCCCCGTTTCCGCCTCGTAGCTCGAGATGAGGGATCCTTTATCTGCTTCTTCGGGCAAGAGTTCCCGTCGTTCCCGTCGCATCTCAAGAGGAGGCCCTCTCAACAGGAACGGCGAGAGGAACTCCAGGGTCATGCCACCATTCCAAGAGTCCCCCAGATGTCTCAGTCCATTCCAGAGGAACTGCTTTTCCCTTCACCGGCTCGTCTTTCACGCCGAGGATCGACTCACACCAAGGTGGCAAGTGGCACAGCCCTGTGGGAAAGCCTCGTGGGAAAGCCTCGAGGGACAGCCTCGAGGGAAAGCCACAGAACCCTTGTTCCTCATGACAGGCAGCATGACACTATTGCTGCAGCTCGGGAGGAAAGCGCACGCGCATGCCCCCACGCGAGACGAGGACTGACTCCCCTGGGGAGACTCAGAAGCACCCCAAGATCCATGGCAACACTGGAGAGGAATCCTCAGGTTCCGGCCACGACTCCACACAAGGTTTTAGGCCCCGGCATGGACGGGAGAGGAATCCCGAGATGGACCCTAGCAACTCGCATGGGGACTGGCCTTTCCTGAGGCCACCAGAGCGGGTCCCTGAGGTCCCCGACGTAAGTCGAGAAGACCTGCCGCAACTCGAGAAAATCCAGGAGGTTCTCCCCTCCAGGCGAGATGAGGCCCATTTCCGCTGAGGCGTCTCGAGGCTGATCACACCTCACCTCTGGAACTTCGAAAGGGTCCTTCACACCCTTGGTGCAAATCAAGAAGTTCCCCGACATACCCGTCTCCACTCGAGAGGAAACACGAGGGTCCCGCCCACAACCAGAGGAGCCCCGTTTCCGCCTCGTAGCTCGAGATGAGGGATCCTTTCCCTGCTTCGTCGGGAAAGAGTTCCAGGCATTCCAGTCGTATCTCAAGAGGAGGCCCTCTCAACAGGATCGGCGAGAGGAACTCCAGGGTCATGCCACCATTCCAAGAGTCCCCCAGATGTCTCAGTACATTCCAGAGGAACCTCTTTTCCCTTCACTGGCTCGTCTTTCACGCCGAGGATCGACTCGCACCAAGGTGGCACGTGGCACAGCCCTGTGGGAAAGCCTCGTGGGAAAGCCTCGAGCGAAAGCCTCGAGGGAAACCACAGATCCCTTGATCCACGTGACAGGAAGCGTGACACTACTGCTGCAGTTCGGGAGGAAAGCACACGTGCATGCAACCACTCGAGACGAGGCCTGACTCCCCTGGGGAAACTCAGAAGCACCCCAAGATCCATGGCAACACTGGAGAGGAATCCTCAGGTTCCGGCCCCGACTCCACACAAGGTCTTAGGCCCCAGCATGGACGGGAGAGGAATCCCGAGATGGCCCCTAGCAACTCGCATGGGGACTGGCCTTTCCTGAGGCCACCAGAGCGGGTCCCTGATGTCCCCGTCGTAACTCGAGAAGACCTGCCTCAACTCGAGAAAATCCAGGAGGTTCTCCCCTCCAGGCGAGATGAGGCCCATTTCCGCTGAGGCGTCTCGAGGCTGATCACACCTCACCTCTGGAACTTCGAAAGGGTCCTTCACACCCTTGGTGCAAATCAAGAAGTTCCCGGACATACCCGTCTGCACTCGAGAGGAAACACGAGGGTCCCGCCCACATCCAGAGGAGCCCCGTTTCCGCCTCGTAGCTCGAGATGAGGGATCCTTTCCCTGCTTCGTCGGGAAAGAGTTCCCGGCGTTCCCGTCGCATCTCAAGAGGAGGCCCTCTCAACAGGAACAGCGAGAGGAACTCCAGGGTCGTGCCACCATTGCAAGAGTCCCCCAGATGTCTCAGTCCATTCCAGAGGAAACTCTTTTCCCTTCACCGGCTCGTCTTTCACGCCGAGGATCGACTCACACCAAGGGGGCACGTGGCACAGCCCTGTGGGAATGCCTCGTCGAAAGCCTCGAGGGAAAGCCTCGAAGGAAAGTCACAGATCCCTTGATCCACGTGACAGGATGCGTGACACTACTGCTTCAGCTTGGGAGGAAAGCACACGTGCATGCCCCCACTCGAGACGAGGCCTGACTCCCCTGGGGAGACTCAGAAGCACCCTAAGATCCATGGCAACACTGGAGAGGAATCCTCAGGTTCCGGCCCCGACTCCACACAAGTATTGAGGCCCCGGCATGGACGGGAGAGGAATCCCGAGAGGGACCATAGCTATTCGCATGCGGAGTGGCCTTTCCTGAGGCCACCAGACGAGGTCCCCGAGGTCCCCGTCGTAACTTGAGAAGACCTGCCGAAACTCGAGAAAATCCAGGAGGTTCTCCCCTCCAGGCGAGATGAGGCCCATTTCCGCTGAGGCGTCTCGAGGCTGATCACACCTCACCTCTGGAACATCGAAAGGGTCCTTCACACCCTTGGTGCAAATCAAGAAGTTCCCCGACATTCCCGTCTCCACTCGAGAGGAAACACGAGGGTCCCGCCCACATCCAGAGGAGCCCCGTTTCCGCCTCGTAGCTCGAGATGAGGGATCCTATCCCTGCTTCGTCGTGAAAGAGTTCCCGGCGTTCCCGTCTCATCTCAAGTGGAGGCCCTCTCAAAAGGAACGGCGAGAGGAACTCAAAGGGTCGTGCGACCAACCTAAGAGTCCCCCAGATGTCTCAGTCCATTCCAGAGGAACCTCTTTTCCCTTCACAGGCTCGTCTTTCACGCCGAGGATAGACTGACACCAAGGTGGCACGTGGCACAGCCCTGTGGGAAAGGCTCGTGGGAAAGTCTCGAGGGACAGCTTCGAGGGAAAGCCACAGATCCCTTGATCCACGTGACAGGAAGCGTGACACTGCTGCTGCAGCTCGGGAGGAAAGCGCACGTGCATAACCCCACTCGAGACGAGGCCTGACTCCCCTGCGGAGACTCAGAAGCACCCCAAGATCCATGGCAACACTGGAGAGGAATCCTCAGGTTCCGGACCCGACTCCACACAAGGTCTTAGGCCCCGGCCTGGACGGAAGAGGAATCCCGAGTTGGCCCCTCGCAACTCGCATGGGTACTGGCCTTTCCTGAGGCCACCAGAGCGGGTCCCTGAGGTCCCCGTCGTAACACGAGAAGACCTGCCACAACTCGAGAAAATCCAGGAGGTTCTCCCCTCCAGACGAGATGAGGCCCATTTCCGCTGAGGCGTCTCGAGGCTGATCACACCACACCTCTGGAAATTCGAAAGGGTCCTTCACACCCTTGGTGCAAATCAAGAAGTTCCCGACATACCCGTCTCCACTCGAGAGGAAACACGAGGGTCCCGCCCACATCCAGAGGAGCCCCGTTTCCGCTTCGTAGCTCGAGATGAGGGATCCTGTCCCTGCTTCGTCGGGAAAGAGTTCCCGGCGTTCCCGTCGCATCTCAAGAGGAGGCCCTCTCAACAGGAACGGCGAGAGGAACTCCAGGGTCGTGCCACCATTGCAAGAGTCCCCCAGATGTTTCAGTCCATTCCAGAGGAACCACTTTTCCCTTCACCAGCTCGTCTTTCACGCCGAGGATCGACTCACACCAAGGTGGCACGTGGCACAGCCCTGTGGGAAAGCCTCGTGGGAAAGCCTGGAGTGAAAGCCTCGAGGTAAACCACAGATCCCTTGATTCACGTGACAGGAAGTGTGACACTACTGCTGCAGCTCGGTAGGAAAGCGCACGTGCATGCCCCCACTCGAGACGAGGCCTGACTCCCCTGGGGAGACTCAGAAGCACCCCAAGATCCATGGCAACACTGGAGAGGAATCCTCAGGTTCCGTCCCCGACCCAACACAAGGTCTTAGGCCCTGGCATGGACTGGAGAGGAATCCCGAGATGACCCCTAGAAACTCGCATGGCGACTGGCATTTCCTGAGGCCACCAGAGCGGGTCCCTGAGGGCCCCGTCGTAACTCGAGAAGACCTGCCGCAACTCGAGAAAATCCAGGAGGTTCTCCCCTCCAGGCGAGATGAGGCCCATTTCCGCTGAGGCGTCTCGAGGCTGATCACACCTCACCTCTGGAACTTCGAAAGGGTCCTTCACACCCTTGGTGCAAATCAAGAAGTTCCCCGAAATACCCGTCTCCACTCGAGAGGAAACACGGGGGTCCCGCCCACATCCAGAGGATCCCCGTTTCCGCCTCGTAGCTCGAGATGAGGGATCCTGTCCCTGCTTCGTGGGGAAAGAGTTCCTGGCGTTCCAGTCGCATCTAAAGAGGAGGCCCTCTCAACAGGAATGGCGAGAGGAACTCCAGGGTCATTCCACAATTCCAAGAGTCCCCCAGATGTTTCAGTCCATTCCAGAGGAACCTCTTTTCCCTTCACCAGCTCGTCTTTCACGCCGAGGATCGACTCACACCAAGGTGGCACGTGGCACAGCCCTGTGGGAAAGCCTCGTGGGAAAGCCTGGAGCGAAAGCCTCGAGGGAAACCACAGATCGCTTTATCCACGTGACAGGAAGCATGACACTACTGCTGCAGCTCGGGAGGAAAGCGCACGTGCATGCCCCCACTCGAGACGAGGCATGACTCCCCTGGGGAGACTCAGAAGCACCCCAAGATCCATGGCAACACTGGAGAGGAATCCTCAGGTTCCGTCCCCGACTCCACACAAGGTCTTAGGCCCTGGCATGGACTGGAATGGAATCCCGAGATGGCCCCTAGCAACTCGCATGGCGACGGGCCTTTCCTGAGGCCACCAGAGCGGGTCCCTGAGGTCCCCGTCGTAACTCGAAAAGACCTGCCGCAACTCGAGAAAATTCAAGAGGTTCTCCCCTCCAGGCGAGATGAGGCCCATTTCCGCTGAGGCGTCTCGAGGCTGATCACACCTCAGCTCTGGAACTTTGAAAGGGTCCTTCACACCCTTGGTGCAAATCAAGAAGTTCCCCGACATACCCGTCTCCACTCGAGAGGAAACACGAGGGTCCCGCCCACATCCAGAGGAGCCCCGTTTCCGCCTCGTAGCTCGAGATGAGGGATCCTTTCCCTGCTTCGTCGGGAAAGAGTTCCCGGCATTCCCGTCGCATCTCAAGAGGAGGCCCTCTCAACAGGAACGGCGAGAGGAACTGCAGGGTCGTGTCACCATTCCAAGAGTCCCCCAGATGTTTCAGTCCATTCCAGAAGAACCTCTTTTCCCTTCACCGGCTCGTCTTTCACGCTGAGGATCGACTCACACCAAGGTGGCACGTGGCAAAGCCCTGTGGGAAAGCCTCGTGGGAAAGACTCGAGCGAAAGCCTCGAGGGAAAGCCACAGATCCCTTGATCCACGTGACAGGAAGCGTGATACTACTGCTCCAGCTCGGGAGGAAAGTGTACGTGCATGCCCCCACTCGAGACGAGGCCTGACTCCCCTGGGGAGACTCAGAAGCACCCCAAGATCCATGGCAACACTGGAGAGGAATCCTCAGGTTCCGGCCCCGACTCCACACAAGGTCTTAGGCCCCGGCATGGACGGGAGAGGAATCTCGAGATGGCCCTCGCAACTCGCATGGGGACTGGCCATTCCTGAGGCCACCAGAGCGGGTCCCTGAGGTCCGCGTCGTAACTCAAGAAGACCTGCCGCAACTCGAGAAAATGCAGGAGGTTCTCCCCTCCAGGCGAGATGAGGCCCACTTCCGCTGAGGCGTCTCGAGGCTGATCACACCTCACCTCTGGAACTTCGAAAGGGTCCTTCACACCCTAGGTGCAAATCAAGAAGTTCCCCGACATACCCGTCTCCACTCGAGAGGAAACACGTGGGTCCCGCCCATATCCAGAGGAGCCCCGTTTCTGCCTCGTAGCTCGAGATGAGGGATCCTTTCCCTGCTTCGTCGGGAAAGAGTTCCCGGGCTTTCCGTCGCATCTCAAGAGGAGGCCCTCTCAAGAGGATCGACGAGAGGAACTCCAGGGTCGTGCCACCATTCCAAGAGTCCCCAAGATGTCTCAGTCCATTCCAGAGGATCCTCTTTTCCCTTCACCGGCTCGTCTTTCACGCCGAGGATCGACTCACACCAAGGTGGCATGTGGCACAGCCCTGTGGGAAAGCCTCGTGGGAAAGCCTCGAGGGAAAGCCGCAGATCCCTTGATCCACGTGACAGGAAGCGTGACACTACTGCTGCAGCTCGGGAGGAAAGCGCACGTGCATGCCTCCACTCGAGACGAGGCCTGACTCCCCTGGGGAGACTCAGAAGCACCCCAAGATCCATGGCAACACTGGAGAGGAATCCTCAGGTTCCGGCCCCGACTCCACACAAGGTCTTAGGCCCCGGCATGGACGGGAGAGGAATCCCGAGATGTCCCCTCGCAACTCGCATGGGGACTGGCCTTTCCTGAGGCCACCAGAGCGGGTCCCTGAGTTCCCCGTCGTAACTCGAAAAGACCTGCCGCAACTCGAGAAAATCCAGGAGGTTCTCCCCTCCAGGCGAGATGAGGCCCATTTCCGCTGAGGCGTCTCGAGGCTGATCACACCTCACCTCTGGAACTTCGAAAGGGTCCTTCACACCCTTGGTGCAAATCAAGAAGTTCCCCGACATACCCGTCTCCACTCGAGAGGAAACACGAGGGTCCCGCCCACACCCAGAGGAGCCCCGTTTCCGCCTCGTAGCTCGAGATGAGGGATCCTTTCCCTGCTTCGTCGGGAAAGAGTTCCCGGCGTTCCCGTCGCATCTCAAGAGGAGGCCCTCTCAACAGGAACGGCGAGAGGAACTGCAGGGTCGTGTCACCATTCCAAGAGTCCCCCAGATGTTTCAGTCCATTCCAGAGGAACCTCTTTTCCCTTCACCAGCTCGTCTTTCACGCCGATGATCGACTCACAGTAAGGTGGCACGTGGCACAGCCCTGTGGGAAAGCCTCGTGGGAAAGCCTGGAGCGAAAGCCTCGAGGGAAACCACAGATCGCTTTATCCACGTGACAGGAAGCGTGACACTACTGCTGCAGCTCGGGAGGAAAGCGCACGTGCATGCCCCCACTCGAGACGAGGCCTGACTCCCCTGGGGAGACTCCGAAGCACCCCAAGATCCATGGCAACACTGGAGAGGAATCCTCAGGTTCCGGCCCCGACTCCACCCAAGGACTTAGGCCCCGGCATGGACGGGAGAGGAATCCCGAGATGGCCCCTCGCAACTCGCATGCGGACTGGCCTTTCCTGAGGCCACCAGAGCGGGTCCCTGAGGTCCCCGTCGTAACTCGAGAAGACCTGCCGTAACTCGAGAAAATCCAGGAGGTTCTCCCCTCCAGGCGAGATGAAGCCCATTTCCGCTGAGGCGTCTCGAGGCTGATCACACCTCACCTCTGGAACTTCGAAAGGGTCCTTCACACCCTTGGTGCAAATCAAGAAGTTCCCCGACATACCCGTCTCCACTCGAGAGGAAACACGAGGGTCCCGCCCACATCCAGAGGAGCCCCGTTTCCACCTCGTAGCTCGAGATGAGGGATCCTTTCCCTGCTTCGTCGGGAAAGAGTTCCTGGCGTTCCCGTCGCATCTCAAGAGGAGGCCCTCTCAACAGGAACGGCGAGAGGAACTCCAGGGTCGTGCCACCATTCCAAGAGTCCCCCAGATGTCTCAGTCCATTCCAGAGGAACCTCATTTCCCTTCACCGGCTCGTCTTTCACACCGAGGATCGACTCACACCAAGGTGGCACGTGGCACAGCCCTTTGGGAAAGCCTCGTGGGAAAGCCTCGAGGGACAGCCTCGAGGGAAAGCCACAGATCCCTTGATCCACGTGATAGGAAGCGTGACACTACTCCTGCAGCTCGGGAGGAAAGCGCACGTGCATGCCCCCACTCGGGACGAGGCCTGACCCCCCTGGGGAGACTCAGAAGCACCCCAATATCCATTGCAACACTGGAGAGGAATCCTCAGGTTCCGGCCCCGACTCCACACAAGGTCTTAGGCCCCGGCATGGACGGGAGAGGAATCCCGAGATGGCCCCTAGCAACTCGCATGGGGACTGGCCTCTCCTGAGGCCACCAGAGCGGGTCACTGTGGTCCCCGTCGTAACTCGAGAAGACCTGCCGCAACTCGAGAAAATCCAGGGGGTTCTCCCCTCCAGGCGAGATGAGGCCCATTTCCGCTGAGGGGTCTCGAGGCTGATCACACCTCACCTCTGGAACTTCGTAAGGGTCCTTCACACCCTTGGTGCAAATCATGAAGTTCCCTGACATACCCGTCTCCACTCGAGAGGAAACACGAGGGTCCCGCCCACATCCAGAGGAGCCCCGTTTCCGCCTTGTAGCTCGAGATGAGGGATCCTTTCCCTGCTTCGTCGGGAAAGAATTCCCGGCCTTCCCGTCGCATTTCAAGAGGAGGCCCTCTCAACAGGATCGACGAGAGGAACTCCAGGGTCGTGCCACCATTCCAAGAGACCCCCAGATATTTCAGTCCATTCGAGAGGAACCTCTTTTCCCTTCACCGGCTCGTCTTTCACGCCGAGGGTCGACTCACACCAAGGTGGCACGTGGCACAGCCCTGTGGGAAAGCTTCGTGGGAAAGCCTCGAGGGAAAGCCGCAAATCCCTTGATCCCCGTGACAGGAGGCGTGACACTACTGCTGCAACTCGGGAGGAAAGCGCACGTGCATGCCCCCACTCGAGACGAGGCCTGACTCCCCTGGGGAGACTCAGAAGCACCCCAAGATCCATGGCAACACTGGAGAGGAATCCTCAAGTTCCAACCCCGACTCCACACAAGGTCTTAGGCCCCGGCATGGACGGGAGAGGAATTCCGAGATGGCCCCTAGCAACTCGCACGGGGACTGGCCTTTCCTGAGGCCAACAGAGCGGGTCCCTGAGGTCCCCATCGTGACTCGAGAAGACCCGTCGCAACTCGAGAAAATCCAGGAGGTTCTCCTCTCCAGGCGAGATGAGGCCCATTTCCGCTGAGGCGTCTCCAGGCTGATCACACCTCACCTCTGGAACTTCGAAAGGTTCTTTCACACCCTTGGTGCAAATCAAGAATTTCCCCGACATACCCGTCTGCACTCGAGAGGAAACACGTGGTTCCCGCCCACATCCAGAGGAGCCCCGTTTCCGCCTCATAGCTCGAGATGAGTGCTCCTTTCCCTGCTTCGTCGGGAACGAGTTCCCGGCCTTCTGGTCGCATCTCAAGAGGAGGCCCTCTCAACAGGAACGGCGAGAGGAACTCCAGGGTCGTGCCACCATTCCAAGAGTCCCCCAGATGTCTCAGTCCATTCGAGAGGAACCTCTTTTCTCTTCACCGGCTCGTCTTTCACGCCGAGGATCGACTCACACCAAGGTGGCACGTGGCACAGTCCTGTGGGAAAGCCTCGTGGGAAAGACTCGAGCGAAAGCCTCGAGGGAAAGCCACAGATCCCTTGATCCACGTGACAGGAAGCGTGATACTACTGCTCCAGCTCGGGAGGAAAGCGTACGTGCATGCCCCCACTCGAGACGAGGCCTGACTCCCCTGGGGAGACTCAGAAGCACCCCAAGATCCATGGCAACACTGGAGAGGAATCCTCAGGTTCCGGCCCCGACTCCACACAAGGTCTTAGGCCCCGGCATGGACGGGAGAGGAATCTCGAGATGGCCCTCGCAACTCGCATGGGGACTGGCCATTCCTGAGGCCACCAGAGCGGGTCCCTGAGGTCCCCGTCGTAACTCAAGAAGACCTGCCGCAACTCGAGAAAATACAGGAGGTACTCTCCTCCAGGCGAGATGAGGCCCACTTCCGCTGAGGCGTCTCGAGGCTGATCACACCTCACCTCTGGAACTTCGAAAGGGTCCTTCACACCCTAGGTGCAAATCAAGAAGTTCCCCGACATACCCGTCTCCACTCGAGAGGAAACACGAGGGTCCCGCCCACATCCAGAGGATCCCCGTTTCCGCCTCGTAGCTCGAGATGAGGGATCCTTTCCCTGCTTCGTCGGGAAAGAGTTCCCGGGCTTTCCGTCGCATATCAAGAGGAGGCCCTCTCAAGAGGATCGACGAGAGGAACTCCAGGGTCGTGCCACCATTCCAAGAGTCCCCAAGATGTCTCAGTCCATTCCAGAGGATCCTCTTTTCCCTTCACCGGCTCGTCTTTCACGCCGAGGATCGACTCACACCAAGGTGGCATGTGGCACAGCCCTGTGGGAAAGCCTCGTGGGAAAGCCTCGAGGGAAAGCCGCAGATCCCTTGATCCACGTGACAGGAAGCGTGACACTACTGCTGCAGCTCGGGAGGAAAGCGCACGTGCATGCCCCCACTCGAGATGAGGCCTGACTCCCCTGGGGAGGCTCAGAAGCACCCCAAGATCCATGGCAACACTGGAGAGGAATCCTCAGGTTCCGGCCCCGACTCCACACAAGGTCTTAGGCCCCGGCATGGACGGGAGAGGAATCCCGAGATGTCCCCTCGCAACTCGCATGGGGACTGGCCTTTCCTGAGGCCACCAGAGCGGGTCCCTGAGTTCCCCGTCGTAACTCGAGAAGACCTGCCGCAACTCGAGAAAATCCAGGAGGTTCTCCCCTCCAGGCGAGATGAGGCCCATTTCCGCTGAGGCGTCTCGAGGCTGATCACACCTCACCTCTGGAACTTCAAAAGGGTCCTTCACACCCTTGGTGCAAATCAAGAAGTTCCCCGACATACCCGTCTCCACTCGAGAGGAAACACGAGGGTCCCGCCCACATCCAGAGGAGCCCCGTTTCCGCCTCGTAGTTCCAGATGAGGGATCCTGTCCCTGCTTCGTCGGGAAAGAGTTCCCGGCGTTCCAGTCGCATCTCAAGAGGAGGCCCTCTCAACAGGAACGGCGAGAGGAACTCCAGGGTCGTGCCACCATTCTAAGAGTCCCCGAGATGTTTCAATCCATTCCAGAGGAACCTCTTTTCCCTTCACCAGCTCGTCTTTCACGCCGATGATCGACTCACAGTAAGTTGGCACGTGGCACAGCCCTGTGGGAAAGCCTCGTGGGAAAGCCTGGAGCGAAAGCCTCGAGGGAAACCACAGATCGCTTTATCCACGTGACAGGAAGCGTGACACTACTGCTGCAGCTCGGGAGGAAAGCGCACGTGCATGCCCCCACTCGAGACGAGGCCTGACTCCCCTGGGGAGACTCAGAAGCACCCCAAGATCCATGGCAACACTGGAGAGGAATCCTCAGGTTCCGGCCCCGACTCCACACAAGGTCTTAGGCCCCGGCATGGACGGGAGAGGAATCCCGAGATGGCCCCTCGCAACTCGCATGGGGACTGGCCTTTCCTGAGGCCACCAGAGCGGGTCCCTGAGGTCCCCGTCGTAACTCGAGAAGACCTGCCGCAACTCGAAAAAATCCAGGAGGTTCTCCCCTCCAGGCGAGATGAGGCCCATTTCCGCTGAGGCGTCTCGAGGCTGATAACACCTCACCTATGGAACTTCGAAAGGGTCCTTCACACCCTTGGTGCAAATCAAGAAGTTCCCCGACATACCCGTCTCCACTCGAGAGGAAACACGAGGGTCCCGCCCATATCCAGAGGAGCCCCGTTTCCACCTCGTAGCTCGAGATGAGGGATCCTTTCCCTGCTTCGTCGGGAAAGAGTTCCTGGCGTTCCCGTCGCATCTCAAGAGGAGGCCCTCTCAACAGGAACGGCGAGAGGAACTCCAGGGTCGTGCCACCATTCCAAGAGTCCCCCAGATGTCTCAGTCCATTCCAGAGGAACCTCATTTCCCTTCACCGGCTCGTCTTTCACACCGAGGATCGACTCACACCAAGGTGGCACGTGGCACAGCCCTTTGGGAAAGCCTCGTGGGAAAGCCTCGAGGGACAGCCTCGAGGGAAAGCCACAGATCCCTTGATCCACGTGATAGGAAGCGTGACACTACTCCTGCAGCTCGGGAGGAAAGCGCACGTGCATGCCCCCACTCGGGACGAGGCCTGACTCCCCTGGGGAGACTCAGAAGCACCCCAATATCCATTGCAACACTGGAGAGGAATCCTCAGGTTCCGGCCCCGACTCCACACAAGTTCTTAGGCCCTGGCATGGACTGGAGAGGAATCCCGAGATGGCCCTTAGCAACTCGCATGGCGACGGGCCTTTCCTGAGGCCACCAGAGCGTGTCCCTGAGGTCCCCGTCGTAACTCGAAAAGACCTGCCGCAACTCGAGAAAATCCAGGAGGTTCTCCCCTCCAGGCGAGATGAGGCCCATTTCCGCTGAGGAGTCTCCAGGCTGATCACACCTCACCTCTGGAACTTCGAAAGGGTCCTTCACACCCTTGGTGCAAATCAAGAAGTTCCCCGACATACCCGTCTCCACTCGAGAGGAAACACGGGGGTCCCGCCCACATCCAGAGGATCCCCGTTTCCGCCTCGTAGCTCGAGATGAGGGATCCTTTCCCAGCTTCGTCGGGAAAGAGTTCCCGGCGTTCCCGTCGCATCTCAAGAGGAGGCCCTCTCAACAGGAACGGCGAGAGGAACTCCAGGGTCGTGCCACCATTCCAAGAGTCCCCAAGATGTCTCAGTCCATTCCATAAGAACCTCTTTTCCCTTCACCGTCTCGTCTTTCACGCCGAGGATCGACTCACACCAAGGTGGCACGTGGCACAGCCCTGTGGGAAAGCCTCGTGGGAAAGCCTCGAGGGAAAGCCACAGATCCCTTGATCCACGTGACAGGATGCGTGACACTACTGCTGCAGCTCGGGAGGAAAGCGCACGTGCATGCCCCCACTCGAGACGAGGCCTGACTCCCCTGGGGAGACTCAGAAGCACCCCAAGATCCATGGCAACACTGGAGAGGAATCCTCAGGTTCCGGCCCCGACTCCACACAAGGTCTTAGGCCCCGGCATGGACGGGAGAGGAATCCCGAGATGGCCCCTCGCAACTCGCATGGGGACTGGCCTTTCCTGAGGCAACCAGAGCGGGTCCCTGAGGTCCCCGTCGTAACTCCAGAAGACCTGCCGCAACTCGAGAAAATCCAGGAGGTTCTCCCCTCCAGGCGAGATGAGGCCCATTTCCGCTGAGGAGTCTCCAGGCTGATCACACCTCACCTCTGGAACTTCGAAAGGGTCCTTCACACCCTTGGTGCAAATCAAGAAGTTCCCCGACATACCCGTCTCCACTCGAGAGGAAACACGAGGGTCCCGCCCACATCCAGAGGAGCCCCGTTTCCACCTCGTAGCTCGAGATGAGGGATCCTTTCCCTGCTTCGTCGGGAAAGAGTTCCTGGCGTTCCCGTCGCATCTCAAGAGGAGGCCCTCTCAACAGGAACGGCGAGAGGAACTCCAGGGTCGTGCCACCATTCCAAGAGTCCCCCAGATGTCTCAGTCCATTCCAGAGGAACCTCATTTCCCTTCACCGGCTCGTCTTTCACACCGAGGATCGACTCACACCAAGGTGGCACGTGGCACAGCCCTTTGGGAAAGCCTCGTGGGAAAGCCTCGAGGGACAGCCTCGAGGAAAAGCCACAGATCCCTTGATCCACGTGATAGGAAGCGTGACACTACTCCTGCAGCTCGGGAGGAAAGCGCACGTGCATGCCCCCACTCGGGACGAGGCCTGACTCCCCTGGGGAGACTCAGAAGCACCCCAATATCCATGCCAACACTGGAGAGGAATCCTCAGGTTCCGGCCCCGACTCCACACAAGGTCTTAGGCCCCGGCATGGACGGGAGAGGAATCCCGAGATGGCCCCTAGCAACTCGCATGGGGACTGGCCTCTCCTGAGGCCACCAGAGCGGGTCACTGTGGTCCCCATCGTAACTCGAGAAGACCTGCCGCAACTCGAGAAAATCCAGGAGGTTCTCCCCTCCAGGCGAGATGAGGCCCATTTCCGCTGAGGCGTTTCCAGGCTGATCACACCTCACCTCTGGAACTTCGAAAGGTTCTTTCACACCCTTGGTGCAAATCAAGAATTTCCCCGACATACCCGTCTGCACTCGAGAGGAAACACGTGGTTCCCGCCCACATCCAGAGGAGCCCCGTTTCCGCCTCATAGCTCGAGATGAGTGCTCCTTTCCCTGCTTCGTCGGGAACGAGTTCCCGGCCTTCCGGTCGCATCTCAAGAGGAGGCCCTCTCAACAGGAACGGCGAGAGGAACTCCAGGGTCGTGCCACCATTCCAAGAGTCCCCCAGATATCTCAGTCCATTCGAGAGGAACCTCTTTTCTCTTCACCGGCTCGTCTTTCACGCCGAGGGTCGACTCACACCAAGGTGGCACGTGGCACAGCCCTGTGGGAAAGCCTCGTGGGAAAGCCTCGAGGGACAGCCTCGAGGGAAAGCCACAGATTCCTTGATCCACGTGAAAGGAAGCGTGACACTACCGCTGCAGCTCGGGAGGAAAGCGCACGTGCATGCCCCCACTCGAGACGAGGCCTGACTCCACTGGGGAGACTCAGAAGCACCCCAAGATCCATGGCAACACTGGAGAGGAATCCTCAGGTTCCGGCCCCGACTCCACACAAGGTCCTAGGCCCCGGCATGGACGGGAGAGGAATCCCGAGATGGCCCCTATGAACTCGCCTGGGGACTGGCCTTTCCTGAGGCCACCAGAGCGGGTCCCTGGGGTCCCCGTCGTAACTCGAGAAGACCTGCCGCAACTCGAGAAAATCCAGGATGTTATCCCCTCCAGGCGAGATGAGGCCCATTTCCGCTGAGGCGTCTCGAGGCTGATCACACCTCACCTCTGGAACTGCGAAAGGGTCCTTCACACCCTTGGTGCAAATCAAGAAGTTCCCCGACATACCCGTCTCCACTCGAGAGGAAACACGAGGGTCCCGCCCACATCCAGAGGAGCCCCTTATCCGCCTCGTAGCTCGAGATGAGGGATCCTTTCCCTGCTTCGTCGGGAAAGAGTTCCCGGCGTTCCCGTCGCATCTCAAGAGGAGGCCCTCTCAACAGGAACGGCGAGAGGAACTCCAGGGTCGTGCCACCATTGCAAGAGTCCCCCAGATGTCTCAGTCCATTCCAGAGGAACCTCTTTTCCCTTTAACGGCTCGTCTTTCACGCCGAGGATCGACTCACACCAAGGTGGCACGTGGCACAGTCCAGTGGGAAAGCGTCGTGGGAAAGCCTCGAGCGAAAGCCTCGAGGGAAAGCCACAGATCCCTTGATCCACGTGACAGGAGCGTGACACTGCTGCTGCAGCTCGGGAGGAAACCGCACGTGCATGCCCCCACTCGAGACGAGGCCTGACTCCCCTGGGGAGACTCAGAAGCACCCCAAGATCCATGGCAACACTGGAGAGGAATCCTCAGGTTCTGGCCCCGACTCCACACAAGGACTGAGGCCCCGGCATGGACGGAAGAGGAAACCCGAGAGGTCCCATAGCCACTCGCATGGGGACTGGCCTTTCCTGAGGCCACCAGAGCGGGTCCCTGAGGTCCCAGTCGTAACTCGAGAAGACCTGCTGCAACTCGAGAAAATCCATGAGGTTCTCCCCTCCAGGCGAGATGAGGCCCATTTCCGCTGAGGCGTCTCGAGGCTGATGACACCTCACCTCTGGAACTTCGAAAGGGTCCTTCACACCCTTGGTGCAAATCAAGAAGTTCCCCGACATACCCGTCTCCACTCGAGAGGAAACACGAGGGTCCCGCCCACATCCAGAGGAGCCCCGTTTCCGCCTCGTAGCTCGAGATGAGGGATCCTTTCCCTGCTTCGTCGGGAAAGAGTTCCTGGCGTTCCCGTCGCATCTCAAGAGGAGGCCCTCTCAACAGGAACGGCGAGAGGAACTCCAGGGTCGTTCCACCATTCCAAGAGTCCCCCAGATGTCTCAGTCCATTCCAGAGGATCCTCTTTTCCCTTCACCGGCTCGTCTTTCAGGCCGAGGATCGACTCACACCAAGGTGACAGGTGGCACAGCGCTGTGGGAAAGCTTCGTGGGAAAGCCTCGAGGGAAACCGCAGATCCCTTGATCCACGTGACAGGAGGCGTGACACTACTGCTGCAGCTCGGGAGGAAAGCACACGTGCATGCCCCCACTCGAGACGATGCCTGACTCCCCTGGGGAGACTCAGAAGCACCCCAAGATCCATGGCAACACTGGAGAGGAATCCTCAGGTTCCGGCCCCGAATCCACAGAAGGACTGAGGCCCCGGCATGGACGGGAGAGGAATCCCGAGCGGTCCCCTAGCAACTCGCCTGGGGACTTGCCTTTTCTGAGGCCACCAGAGCGGGTCCCTGAGGTCCCCGTCGTAACTCGAGAAGACCTGCCGCAACTCGAGAAAATCCAGGAGGTTCTCCCCTCCAGGCGAGATGAGGCCCATTTCCGCTGAGGCGTCTCGAGGCTGATCACACCTCACCTCTGGAACTTCGAAAGGGTCCTTCACACCCTTGGTGCAAATCATGAAGTTCCCCCACATACCGTCTCCACTCGAGAGGAAACAGGAGGGTCCCGCCCACATCCAGAGGAGCCCCATTTCCACCTCGTAGCTCGAGATGAGGGATCCTTTCCCTGCTTCGTCGGGAATGACTTCCCGGCGTTCCGGTCGCATCTCAAGAGGAGGCCCTCTCAACAGGAACGGCGAGAGGAACTCCAGGGTCGTGCCACCATTCCAAGAGACCCCCAGATATTTTAGTCCATTCCAGAGGAACCTCTTTTCCCTTCACCGGCTCGTCTTTCACGCCGAGGATCGACTCACACCAAGGTGGCACGTGGCACAGCCCTGTGGGAAATCTTCGAGGGAAAGCCACAGATCCCTTGATCCACGTGACAGGTGGCGTGCCACTACTGCTGCAGCTCGGGAGGAAAGCGCACGTGCATGCCCCCACTCGAGACGAGGCCTGACTCCCGTGGGGAGACTCAGAAGCACCCCAAGATCCATGGCAACACAGGAGAGGAATCCTCAGGTTCCGGCCCCGACTCCACACAAGGACTGAGGCCCCGGCATGGACGGGAGAGGAATCCCGAGAGGTCCCCTAGCAACTCGCCTGGGTTCTGGCCTTTCCTGAGGCCACCAGAGCGGGTCCCTGAGGTCCCCGTCGTAACGCGAGAAGACCTGCCGCAACTCGAGAAAATCCAGGAGTTTCTCCCCTCTAGGCGAGATGGGGCCCATTTCCGCTGAGGCGTCTCGAGGCTGATCACACCTCACCTCTGGAACTTCGAAAGGGTCCTTCACACCCTTGGTGCAAATCAAGAAGATCCCCGACATACCCGTCTGCACTCGAGAGGAAACACGAGGGTCCCGCCCACATCCAGAGGAGCCTCGTTTCCGCCTCGTAGCTCGAGATGACGGATCCTTTCCCTGCTTCGTCGGGAAAGAGTTCCCGGCGTTCCCGTCGCATCTCAAGAGGAGGCCCTCTCAACATGAACGGCGAGAGGAACTCCAGGGTCGTGCCACCATTCCAAGAGTCCCCCAGATGTCACAGTCCATTCCAGAGGAACCTCTTTTCCCTTCACCGGCTCGTCTTTCACGCCGAGGATCGACTCACACCAAGGGGGCACGTGGCACGGCCCTGTGGGAAAGCCTCGTGGGAAAGCCTCGAGGGAAAGCCTCGAGGGAAAGCCACAGATCCCTTGATCCACGTGACAGGAAGCGTGACACTGCTGCTGCAGCTCGGGAGGAAAGCGCACGTGCATGCCCCCATTCGAGACGAGGCCTGACTCCACTGGGGAGACTCAGAAGCACCCCAAGATCCATGGCAACACTGGAGAGGAATCCTCAGGTTCCGGCCCCGACTCCACACATGGTCTTAGGCCCCGACATGGATGGGACAGGAATTCCGAGAGGGCCCCTAGCAACTCGCATAGGGACTGGCCTTTTCTGAGGCCACCAGAGCGGGTCCCTGAGGTCCCCGTCGTAACTCGAGAAGACCTGCCGCAACTCGAGAAAATCCAGGAGGTTCTCCCCTCCAGGCGAGATGAGGCCCATTTCCGCTGAGGCGTCTCGAGAGAGATCACACCTCACCTCTGGAACTTCGAAAGGGTCCTTCACCCCCTTGGTGCAAATCAAGAAGTTCCCCGACATACCCGTCTCCACTCGAGAGGAAACACGAGGGTTCCGCCCACATCCGGAAGAGCCCCGTTTCCGCCTCGTAGCTCCAGATGAGGAATCCTTTCCCTGCTTCCTCCAGAAAGAGTTCCCGGCGTTCCCGTCGCATCTCAAGAGGAGGCCCTCTCAACAGGAACGGCGAGAGGAACTCCAGGGTCGTGCCACCATTCCAAGAGTCCCCCAGATGTCTCAGTCCATTCCAGAGGAACCTCTTTTCCCTTCACCGGCTCGTCTTTCACGCCGAGGATCGACTCACACCAAGGTGACACGTGGCACAGCCATGTGGGAAAGCCTCGTGGGAAAGCCTCGAGGGACAGCCTCTAGGGAAAGCCACAGATCCGTAGATCCACGTGACTGGAAGCGTGACAGTACTGCTGCAGCTCGGGAGGAAAGCGCACATGCATGCCCCCACTCCAGACGAGGCCTGACTCCCCTGGGGAGTCTCAGAAGCACACCAAGATCCATCGCAACAGTGGAGAGGAATCCTCAGGTTCCGGCCCCGACTCCACACAAGGTCTTAGGCCCCGGCATGGACGGGAGCGGGATCCCGAGATGGCCCCTAGCAACTCGCATGCGGACTGGCCTTTCCTGAGGCCACCAAAGCGGTTCCCTGAGGTCCCCGTCGTAACTCGAGAAGACCTGCCGCAACTCGAGAAAATCCAGTAGGTTTTCCCCTCCAGGGGAGATGGGGCCCATTTCAGCTGAGGCGTCTCAAGGCTGATCACACCTCACCTCTGGAACTTCGAAAGGGTCCTTCACTCCCTTGGTGCGAGTCAAGAAGTTCCCCGACATACCCGTCTCCACTCGAGAGGAAACACGAGGGTCCCGCCCACATCCAGAGGAGCCCCGTTTCCGCCTCATAGCTCGAGATGAGGGATCCTTTCCCTTCTTCGTCGGTAAAGAGTTCCCGGCGTTCCCGTCGCATCTCAAGTGGAGGCCCTCTCAACAGGAACGGCGAGAGGAACTCCAGGGTCGTCTCACCATTCCAAGAGTCCCCCAGATGTCTCAGTCCATTCCAGAGGAACCTCTTTTCCCTTCACCGGGTCGTCTTTCACGCCGAGGATCGACTCACACCAAGGTGGCACGTGGCACAGCCCTGTGGGAAAACCTCGTGGGAAAGCCTCGCGGGAAAGCCACAGATCCCTTGATCCACGTTACAGGAAGCGTGACACTACTGCTGCAGCTCGGGAGGAAAGCGCACGTGCATGCCCCCACTCCAGACGAGGCCTGACTCCCCTGGGGAGACTCAGAAGCACCCCAAGATCCATGGCAACACTGGAGAAGAATCCTCAGCTCCCGGCCCCGACTCCACACAAGGTCTTAGGCCCCGGCATGGACGGAAGAGGAATCCCGAGAGGGCACCTGGCAACTCGCATGGGGACTGGCCTTTCCTGAGTCCACCAGAGCGGGTCCCTGAGGTCCCGGTCGTAACTAGAGAAGACCTGCCGCAACTCGAGAAAATCCAGGAGGTTCTCCCATCCAGGCGAAATGAGGCCTATTTCTGCTGAGGCGTCTCGAGGCTGATCACACCTCACCTCTGGAACTTCGAAAGGGTCCTTCACACCCTTGGTCCACATCAAGAAGTTCCCCGACATACCCGTCTCCACTCGAGAGGAAACACGAGGGTCCCGCCGACATCCAGAGGAGCCCCGTTTCCGCCTCGTAGCTCGAGATGAGGGATCCTTTCCATGCTTCGTCGAGAAAGAGTTCCCGGCGTTCCCATCGCATCTCAAGAGGAGGCCCTCTCAACAGGAACGGCGAGAGGAACTCCAGGGTCGTGCCACCATTCCAAGAGTCCCCCAGATGTCTCAGTCCATTCCAGAGGAACCTCTTTTCCCTTCACCGGCTCGTCTTTCAGGCCGAGGATCGACTCACACCAAAGTGGCACGTGGCACGGCCCTGTGGGAAAGCCTCGTGGGAAAGCCTCAGGGGAAAGCCACAGATCCCTTGATCCACGTGACAGGAAGCGTGACACTACTGCTGCAGCTAAGGAGGAAAGCGCACGTGCATGCCCCCACTCGGGACGAGGCCTGACTCCGCTGGGGAGACTCAGAAGCACCCGAAGATCCATGGCAACACTGGAGAGGAATCCTCAGGTTCCGGCCCCGACTCCACACAAGGTCTTAGGCCCCGGCATGGACGGGAGACGAATCCCGAGAGGGACCCTAGCAACTCGCATGGGGACTGGCCTTTCCTGAGGCCACCAGAGCGGGTCCCTGAAGTCCCGGTCGTAACTCGCGAAGACCTGCCGCAACTCGAGAAAATCCAGGAGGTTCTCCCCTCCAGGCGAGATGAGGCCCATTTCCGCTGAGGCGTCTCGAGGCTGATCACACCTCACCTCTGGAACTTCGAAAGGGAACTTCACACCCTTGGTGCAAATCAAGAAGTTCCCCGACATACCCGTCTCCACTCGAGAGGAAACACGAGGGTCCCGCCCACATCCAGAGGAGCCCCGTTTCCGCCTCGTAGCTCGAGATGAGGGATCCTTTCCCTGCTTCTTCGGGAAAGAGTTCCTGGCGTTCCCGTCGCATGTCAAGAGGAGGCCCTCTCCACAGGAACGGCGAGAGGAAGTCCAGGGTCGTGCCACCATTCCAAGAGTCCCCCAGATGTCTCAGTCCATTCCAGAGGAACCTCATTTCCCTTCACCGGCTCGTCTTTCACGCCGAGGATCGACTCACACCAAGGTGGCACGTGGCACGTCCCTGTGGGAAAGTCTCCTGGGAATGCCTCGAGGGAAAGCCTCGAAGGAAAGTCACAGATCCCTTGATCCACGTGACAGGAAGCGTGACACTACTGCTGCAGCTCGGGAGGAAAGCACACGTGCATGCAGCCACTCAAGACGAGGCCTGACTCCCCTGGGGAGACTCAGAAGCACCCTAAGATCCATGGCAAAACTGGAGAGGAATCCTCAGGTTCCGGCCCCGACTCCACACAAGTATTGAGGCCCCGGCATGGACGGGAGAGGAATCCCGAGAGGGACCATAGCTATTCGCATGGGGAGTGGCCTTTCCTGAGGCCACCAGACGAGGTCCCCGAGGTCCCCGTCGTAACTTGAGAAGACCTGCCGAAACTCGAGAAAATCCAGGAGGTTCTCCCCTCCATGCGAGATGAGGCCCATTTCCGCTGAGGCGTCTCGAGGCTGATCACACCTCACCTCTGGAACATCGAAAGGGTGCTTCACACCCTTGGTGCAAATCAAGAAGTTCCCCGACATTTCCGTCACCACTCGAGAGGAAACACGAGGGTCCCGCCCACATGCAGAGGAGCCCCGTTTCCGCCTCGTAGCTCGAGATGAGGGATCCTTTATCTGCTTCTTCGGGCAAGAGTTCCCGTCGTTCCCGTCGCATCTCAAGAGGAGGCCCTCTCAACAGGAACGGCGAGAGGAACTCCAGGGTCGTGCCACCATTCCAAGAGTCCCCCAGATGTTTCAGTCCATTCCAGAAGAACTGCTTTTCCCTTCACCGGCTCGTCTTTCACGCCGAGGATCGACTCACACCAAGGTGGCAAGTGGCACAGCCCTGTGGGAAAGCCTCGTGGGAAAGCCTCGAGGGACAGCCTCGAGGGAAAGCCACAGAACCCTTGATCCTCATGACAGGCAGCATGACACTATTGCTGCAGCTCGGGAGGAAAGCGCACGCGCATGCCCCCACGCGAGACGAGGACTGACTCCCCTGGGGAGACTCAGAAGCACCCCAAGATCCATGGCAACACTGGAGAGGAATCCTCAGGTTCCGGCCCCGACTCCACACAAGGTTTTAGGCCCCGGCATGGACGGGAGAGGAATCCCGAGATGGACCCTAGCAACTCGCATGGGGACTGGCCTTTCCTGAGGCCACCAGAGCGGGTCCCTGAGGTCCCCGACGTAACTCGAGAAGACCTGCCGCAACTCGAGAAAATCCAGGAGGTTCTCCCCTCCAGGCGAGATGAGGCCCATTTCCGCTGAGGCGTCTCCAGGCTGATCACACCTCACCTCTGGAACTTCGAAAGGGTCCTTCACACCCTTGGTGCAAATCAAGAAGTTCCCCGACATACCCGTCTCCACTCGAGAGGAAACACGAGGGTCCCGCCCACAACCAGAGGAGCCCCGTTTCCGCCTCGTAGCTCGAGATGAGGGATCCTTTCCCTGCTTCGTCGGGAAAGAGTTCCAGGCGTTCCAGTCGTATCTCAAGAGGAGGCCCTCTCAACTGGATCGGCGAGAGGAACTCCAGGGTCATGCCACCATTCCAAGAGTCCCCCAGATGTCTCAGTACATTCCAGAGGAACCTCTTTTCCCTTCACTGGCTCGTCTTTCACGCCGAGGATCGACTCGCACCAAGGTGGCACGTGGCACAGCCCTGTGGGAAAGCCTCGTGGGAAAGCCTCGAGCGAAAGCCTCGAGGGAAACCACAGATCCCTTTATCCACGTGACAGGAAGCGTGACACTACTGCTGCAGTTCGGGAGGAAAGCACACGTGCATGCAACCACTCGAGACGAGGCCTGACTCCCCTGGGGAAACTCTGAAGCACCCCAAGATCCATGGCAACACTGGAGAGGAATCCTCAGGTTCCGGCCCCGACTCCACACAAGGTCTTAGGCCCCAGCATGGACGGGAGAGGAATCCCGAGATGGCCCCTAGCAACTCGCATGGGGACTGGCCTTTCCTGAGGCCACCAGAGCGGGTCCCTGATGTCCCCGTCGTAACTCGAGAAGACCTGCCTCAACTCGAGAAAATCCAGGACGTTCTCCCCTCCAGGCGAGATGAGGCCCATTTCCGCTGAGGCGTCTCGAGGCTGATCACACCTCACCTCTGGAACTTCGAAAGGGTCCTTCACACCCTTGGTGCAAATCAAGAAGTTCCCGGACATACCCGTCTGCACTCGAGAGGAAACACGAGGGTCCCGCCCACATCCAGAGGAGCCCCGTTTCCGCCTCGTAGCTCGAGATGAGGGATCCTTTCCCTGCTTCGTCGGGAAAGAGTTCCCGGCGTTCCCGTCGCATCTCAAGAGGAGGCCCTCTCAACAGGAACAGCGAGAGGAACTCCAGGGTCGTGCCACCATTGCAAGAGTCCCCCAGATGTCTCAGTCCATTCCAGAGGAACCTCTTTTCCCTTCACCGGCTCGTCTTTCACGCCGAGGATCGACTCACACCAAGGGGGCACGTGGCACAGCCCTGTGGGAATGCCTCGTCGAAAGCCTCGAGGGAAAGCCTCGAAGGAAAGTCACAGATCCCTTGATCCACGTGACAGGATGCGTGACACTACTGCTTCAGCTTGGGAGGAAAGCACACGTGCATGCCCCCACTCGAGACGAGGCCTGACTCCCCTGGGGAGACTCAGAAGCACCCTAAGATCCATGGCAACACTGGAGAGGAATCCTCAGGTTCCGGCCCCGACTCCACACAAGTATTGAGGCCCCGGCATGGACGGGAGAGGAATCCCGAGAGGGACCATAGCTATTCACATGCGGAGTGGCCTTTCCTGAGGCCACCAGACGAGGTCCCCGAGGTCCCCGTCGTAACTTGAGAAGACCTGCCGAAACTCGAGAAAATCCAGGAGGTTCTCCCCTCCAGGCGAGATGAGGCCCATTTCCGCTGAGGCGTCTCGAGGCTGATCACACCTCACCTCTGGAACATCGAAAGGGTCCTTCACACCCTTGGTGCAAATCAAGAAGTTCCCCGACATTCCCGTCTCCACTCGAGAGGAAACACGAGGGTCCCGCCCACATCCAGAGGAGCCCCGTTTCCGCCTCGTAGCTCGAGATGAGGGATCCTATCCCTGCTTCGTCGTGAAAGAGTTCCCGGCGTTCCCGTCGCATCTCAAGTGGAGGCCCTCTCAAAAGGAACGGCGAGAGGAACTCAAAGGGTCGTGCGACCAACCCAAGAGTCCCCCAGATGTCTCAGTCCATTCCAGAGGAACCTCTTTTCCCTTCACAGGCTCGTCTTTCACGCCGAGGATAGACTGACACCAAGGTGGCACGTGGCACAGCCCTGTGGGAAAGGCTCGTGGGAAAGTCTCGAGGGACAGCTTCGAGGGAAAGCCACAGATCCCTTGATCCACGTGACAGGAAGCGTGACACTGCTGCTGCAGCTCGGGAGGAAAGCGCACGTGCATAACCCCACTCGAGACGAGGCCTGACTCCCCTGCGGAGACTCAGAAGCACCCCAAGATACATGGCAACACTGGAGAGGAATCCTCAGGTTCCGGACCCGACTCCACACAAGGTCTTAGGCCCCGGCCTGGACGGAAGAGGAATCCCGAGTTGGCCCCTCGCAACTCGCATGGGTACTGGCCTTTCCTGAGGCCACCAGAGCGGGTCCCTGAGGTCCCCGTCGTAACACGAGAAGACCTGCCACAACTCGAGAAAATCCAGGAGGTTCTCCCCTCCAGACGAGATGAGGCCCATTTCCGCTGAGGCGTCTCGAGTCTGATCACACCTCACCTCTGGAACTTAGAAAGGGAACTTCACACCCTTGGTGTAAATCTAGAAGTTCCCCGACATACCCGTCTCCACTCGAGAGGAAACACGTGGGTCCCGCCCACATCCAGAGGAGCCCCGTTTCCGCCTCGTAGCTCGAGATGAGGGATCCTTTCCCTGCTTCATCGGGAAAGAGTTCCCGGCGTTTCCGTCGCATCTCAAGAGGAGGCCCTCTCAACATGAACGGCGAGAGGAACTCCAGGGTCGTGCCACCATTCCAAGAGTCCCCCAGATGTCACAGTCCATTCCAGAGGAACCTCTTTTCCCTTCACCGGCTCGTCTTTCACGCCGAGGATCGACTCACACCAAGGTGGCACGTGGCACGGCCCTGTGGGAAAGCCTCGTGGGAAAGCCTCGAGGGAAAGCCTCGAGGGAAAGCCACAGATCCCTTGATCCACGTGACAGGAAGCGTGACACTACTGCTGCAGCTCGGGAGGAAAGCGCACGTGCATGCCCCCACTCGAGACGAGGCCTGACTCCCCTGGGGTGACTCAGAAGCACCCCAAGATCCATGGCAACAGTGGAGAGGAATCCTCAGGTTCCGGCCCCGACTCCACACAAGGTCTTAGGCCCCGGCATGGATGGGAGAGGAATTCCAAGAGGGCCCCTAGAAACTCGCATAGGGACTGGCCTTTCCTGAGGCCACCAGAGCGGGTCCCTGAGGTCCCCATCGTAACTCGAGAAGACCTGCCGCAACTCGAGAAAATCCAGGAGGTTCTCCCCTCCAGGCGAGATGAGGCCCATTTCCGCTGAGGCGTCTCGAGAGAGATCACACCTCACCTCTGGAACTTCGAAAGGGTCCTTCACACCCTTGGTGCCAATCAAGAAGTTCCCCGACATACCCATCTCCACTCGAGAGGAAACACGAGGGTCTCGCCGACATCCAGAGGAGCCCCGTTTCCGCCTCGTAGCTCGAGATGAGGGATCCTTTCCCTACTTCGTCGGGAAAGAGTTTCCGGCGTTCCCGTCGCATCTCAAGAGGAGGCCCTCTCAACAGGAAAGGCGAGAGGAACTCCAGGGTCGTGCCACCATTCCAAGAGTCCCCCAGATGTCTCAGTCCATTCCAGAGGAACCTCTTTTCCCTTCACCAGCTCGTCTTTCACGCCGAGGATCGACTCACACCAAGGTGGCACGTGGCACAGCCCTCTGGGAAAGCCTCGTGGGAAAGCATCGAGGGAAAGCCTCGAAGGAAAGCCACAGATCCCTTGATCCACGTGACAGGAAGTGTTCCACTACTGCTGCAGCTCGGGAGGAAAGTGCATGTGCATGCCCCAACTCGAGACGAGGCCTGACTCCCCTGGGGAGACTCAGAAGCACCCCAAGATCCATGGCAACACTGGCGAGGAATCCTCAGGTTCCGGCTCCGACTCCACACAAGGTCTTAGGCCCCGGCATGGACAGGAGAGGAATCCCGAGATGGCCCCTAGCAACTAGCATGGGGACTGGCCTTTCCTGAGGCCACGAGAGCTGGTCTCTGAGGTCCCGGTCGTAACTCGAGAAGATCTGCCGCAACTCGAGAAAATCCAGGAGGTTGTCCCCTCCAGGCGAGATGAGGCCCATTTCCGCTGAGGCGTCTCGAGGCTGATCACACCTCACCTCTGGAACTTCGAAAGGGTCCTTCACACCCTTGGTGCAAATCAAGAAGTTCCCCGACAAACCCGTCTCCACTCGAGAGGAAACACGTGGGTCCCGCCCACATCCAGAGGAGCCCCGTTTCCGCCTCGTAGCTCGAGATGAGGGATCCTTTCCCTGCTTCGTCGGGAAAGAGTTCCCGGCGTTCCCGTCGCATCTCAAGAGGAGGCCCTCTCAACATGAACGGCGAGAGGAACTCCAGGGTCGTGCCACCATTCCAAGAGTCCCCCAGATGTCACAGTCCATTTCAGAGGAACCTCTTTTCCCTTCACCGGCTCGTCTTTCACGCCGAGGATCGACTCACACCAAGGTGGCACGTGGCACGGCCCTGTGGGAAAGCCTCGTGGGAAAGCCTCGAGGGAAAGCCTCGAGGGAAAGCCACAGATCCCTTGATCCACGTGACAGGAAGCGTGACACTACTGCTGCAGCTCGGGAGGAAAGCGCACGTGCATGCCCCCACTCCAGACGAGGCCTGACTCCCCTGGGGAGACTCAGAAGCACCCCAAGATCCATGGCAACAGTGGAGAGGAATCCTCAGGTTCCGGCCCCGACACCACACAAGGTCTTAGGCCCCGGCATGAACGGGAGAGGAATCCCGAGAGGGCCCCTAGCAACTCGTATGGGGACGGGCTTTTCCTGAGTCCACTAGAGCGGGTCCCTGAGGTCCCCGTCGTAACTCGAGAAGACCTGCCGCAACTCGAGAAAATCCAGGAGGTTCTCCCCTCCAGGCGAGATGAGGCCCATTTCCGCTGAGGCGTCTCGAGGCTGATCACACCTCACCTCTGGAACTTCGAAAGGGAACTTCACACCCTTGGTGCAAATCAAGAAGTTCCCCGACATACCCGTCTCCACTCGAGAGGAAACACGAGGGTCCCGCCAACATCCGTAAGAGCCCCGTTTCCGCCTCGTAGCTCCAGATGAGGGATCCTATCCCTGCTTCGTCCAGAAAGAGTTCCCGGCGTTCCCGTCGCATCTCAAGAGGAGGCCCTCTCAACAGGAAAGGCGAGAGGAACTCCAGGGTCATTTCACCATTCCAAGAGTCCCCCAGATGTCTCAGTCCATTCCAGAGGAACCTCTTTTCCCTTCACCGGCTCGTCTTTCACGCCTAGGATCGACTCACACCAAGGTGGCACGTGGCACGGCCCTGTGGGAAAGCCTCGTGGGAAAGCCTCGAGGGAAAGCCTTGAGGGACAGCCTCGAGGGAAAGCCACAGATCCCTAGATCCACGTGACTGGAACCGTGACACTACTGCTGCAGCTCAGGAGGAAAGCACACGTGCATACCCCCACTCGAGACGAGGCCTGATTCCCCTGGGGAGACTCAGAAGCACCCCAAGATCCATGGCAACACTGGAGAGGAAACCTCAGGTTACGGCGCTGAATCCACACAATGTCTTCGGCCCCAGTATGGACGGGAGAGGAATCGTCAGAGGGCCCCTAGCAACTCGCATGCGAACTGGCCTTTCCTCAGGCCACCAGAGCGGGTCCCTGAGGTCCCCGTCGTAACTCGAGAAGACCTGCCGCAACTCGAGAAAATCTAGGAGGTTCTCCCATCCAGGCGAGATGAGGCCCATTTCCGCTGAGGCGTCTCGAGTCTGATCACACCTCACCTCTGGAACTTAGAAAGGGAACTTCACACCCTTGGTGTAAATCTAGAAGTTCCCCGACATACCCGTCTCCACTCGAGAGGAAACACGTGGGTCCCGCCCACATCCAGAGGAGCCCCGTTTCCGCCTCGTAGCTCGAGATGAGGGATCCTTTCCCTGCTTCATCGGGAAAGAGTTCCCGGCGTTTCCGTCGCATCTCAAGAGGAGGCCCTCTCAACATGAACGGCGAGAGGAACTCCAGGGTCGTGCCACCATTCCAAGAGTCCCCCAGATGTCACAGTCCATTCCAGAGGAACCTCTTTTCCCTTCACCGGCTCGTCTTTCACGCCGAGGATCGACTCACACCAAGGTGGCACGTGGCACGGCCCTGTGGGAAAGCCTCGTGGGAAAGCCTCGAGGGAAAGCCTCGAGGGAAAGCCACAGATCCCTTGATCCACGTGACAGGAAGCGTGACACTGCTGCTGCAGCTCGGGAGGAAAGCGCACGTGCATGCCCCCATTCGAGACGAGGCCTGACTCCACTGGGGAGACTCAGAAGCACCCCAAGATCCATGGCAACACTGGAGAGGAATCCTCAGGTTCCGGCCCCGACTCCACACATGGTCTTAGGCCCCGACATGGATGGGAGAGGAATTCCGAGAGGGCCCCTAGCAACTCGCATAGGGACTGGCCTTTTCTGAGGCCACCAGAGCGGGTCCCTGAGGTCCCCGTCGTAACTCGAGAAGACCTGCCGCAACTCGAGAAAATCCAGGAGGTTCTCCCCTCCAGGCGAGATGAGGCCCATTTCCGCTGAGGCGTCTCGAGAGAGATCACACCTCACCTCTGGAACTTCGAAAGGGTCCTTCACC
Organism: Budorcas taxicolor; assembly: GCF_023091745.1. Classification (NCBI taxonomy): domain Eukaryota; kingdom Metazoa; phylum Chordata; class Mammalia; order Artiodactyla; family Bovidae; genus Budorcas; species Budorcas taxicolor. Next base: position 138,061,177 of record NC_068935.1, on the reverse strand, counting down.
CCCTTGGTGCCAATCAAGAAGTTCCCCGACATACCCGTCTCCACTCGAGAGGAAACACGAGGGTTCCGCCCACATCCGGAAGAGCCCCGTTTCCGCCTCGTAGCTCCAGATGAGGAATCCTTTCCCTGCTTCCTCCAGAAAGAGTTCCCGGCGTTCCCGTCGCATCTCAAGAGGAGGCCCTCTCAACAGGAACGGCGAGAGGAACTCCAGGGTCGTGCCACCATTCCAAGAGTCCCCCAGATGTCTCAGTCCATTCCAGAGGAACCTCTTTTCCCTTCACCGGCTTGTCTTTCACGCCGAGGATCGACTCACACCAAGGTGGCACGTGGCACAGCCATGTGGGAAAGCCTCGTGGGAAAGCCTCGAGGGACAGCCTCTAGGGAAAGCCACAGATCCCTAGATCCACGTGACTGGAAGCGTGACACTACTGCTGCAGCTCGGGAGGAAAGCGCACATGCATGCCCCCACTCAAGATGAGGCCTGACTCCCCTGGGGAGTCTCAGAAGCACACCAAGATCCATCGCAACAGTGGAGAGGAATCCTCAGGTTCCGGCCCCGACTCCACACAAGGTCTTAGGTCCCGGCATGGACGGGAGCGGGATCCCAAGATGGCCCCTAGCAACTCGCATGCGGACTGGCCTTTCCTGAGGCCACCAAAGCGGTTCCCTGAGGTCCCCGTCGTAACTCGAGAAGACCTGCCGCAACTCGAGAAAATCCAGTAGGTTTTCCCCTCCAGGGGAGATGGGGCCCATTTCAGCTGAGGCGTCTCAAGGCTGATCACACCTCACCTCTGGAACTTCGAAAGGGTCCTTCACTCCCTTGGTGCGAGTCAAGAAGTTCCCCGACATACCCGTCTCCACTCGAGAGGAAACACGAGGGTCCCGCCCACATCCAGAGGAGCCCCGTTTCCGCCTCATAGCTCGAGATGAGGGATCCTTTCCCTGCTTCGTCGGTAAAGAGTTCCCGGCGTTCCCGTCGCATCTCAAGTGGAGGCCCTCTCAACAGGAACGGCGAGAGGAACTCCAGGGTCGTGTCACCATTCCAAGAGTCCCCCAGATGTCTCAGTCCATTCCAGAGGAACCTCTTTTCCCTTCACCGGGTCGTCTTTCACGCCGAGGATCGACTCACACCAAGGTGGCACGTGGCACAGCCCTGTGGGAAAACCTCGTGGGAAAGCCTCGCGGGAAAGCCACAGATCCCTTGATCCACGTTACAGGAAGCGTGACACTACTGCTGCAGCTCGGGAGGAAAGCGCACGTGCATGCCCCCACTCCAGACGAGGCCTGACTCCCCTGGGGAGACTCAGAAGCACCCCAAGATCCATGGCAACACTGGAGAAGAATCCTCAGCTCCCGGCCCCGACTCCACACAAGGTCTTAGGCCCCGGCATGGACGGGAGAGGAATCCCGAGAGGGCACCTGGCAACTCGCATGGGGACTGGCCTTTCCTGAGTCCACCAGAGCGGGTCCCTGAGGTCCCGGTCGTAACTAGAGAAGACCTGCCGCAACTCGAGAAAATCCAGGAGGTTCTCCCATCCAGGCGAAATGAGGCCTATTTCTGCTGAGGCGTCTCGAGGCTGATCACACCTCACCTCTGGAACTTCGAAAGGGTCCTTCACACCCTTGGTCCACATCAAGAAGTTCCCCGACATACCCGTCTCCACTCGAGAGGAAACACGAGGGTTCCACCCACATCCGGAAGAGCCCCGTTTCCGCCTCGTAGCTCCAGATGAGGGATCCTTTCCCTGCTTTCCCCAGAAAGAGTTCCCGGCATTCCCGTCGCATCTCAAGAGGAGGCCCTCTCAAAAGGAACGGCGAGAGGAACTCCAGGGTCATTCCACCATTCCAAGAGTCCCCCAGATGTCTCAGTCCATTCCAGAGGAACCTCTTTTCCCTTCACCGGCTTGTCTTTCACGCCGAGGATCGACTCACACCAAGGTGGCACGTGGCACAGCCATGTGGGAAAGCCTCGTGGGAAAGCCTCGAGGGACAGCCTCTAGGGAAAGCCACAGATCCCTAGATCCACGTGACTGGAAGCGTGACACTACTGCTGCAGCTCGGGAGGAAAGCGCACATGCATGCCCCCACTCGAGATGAGGCCTGACTCCCCTGGGGAGTCTCAGAAGCACACCAAGATCCATCGCAACAGTGGAGAGGAATCCTCAGGTTCCGGCCCCGACTCCACACAAGGTCTTAGGCCCCGGCATCGACGGGAGCGGGATCCCGAGTTGGCCCCTTCCAACTCGCATGGGGACTGGCCTTTCCTGAGGCCACCAAAGCGGTTCCCTGAGGTCCCCGTCATAACGCGAGAAGACCTGCCGCAACTCGAGAAAATCCAGGAGGTTCTCCCCTCCAGGCGAGATGAGGCCCATTTCCCCTGAGGCGTCTCGAGGCTGATCACACCTCACCTCTGGAACTTCGAAAGGGTCCTTCATACCCTTGGTGCAAATCAAGAAGTTCCCCGACATACCCGTCTCCACTCGAGAGGAAACACGAGGGTCCAACCCACATCCAGAGGAGCCCCGTTTCCGCCTCCTAGCTCGAGATGAGGGATCCTTTCCATGCTTCGTCGAGAAAGAGTTCCCGGCGTTCCCGTCGCATCTCAAGAGGAGGCCCTCTCAACAGGAACGGCGAGAGGAACTCCAGGGTCGTGCCACCATTCCAAGAGTCCCCCAGATGTTTCAGTCCATTCCAGAGGAACCTCTTTTCCCTTCACCGGCTCGTCTTTCAGGCCGAGGATCGACTCACACCAAAGTGGCACGTGGCACGGCCCTGTGGGAAAGCCTCGTGGGAAAGCCTCAGGGGAAAGCCACAGATCCCTTGATCCACGTGACAGGAAGCGTGACACTACTGCTGCAGCTAAGGAGGAAAGCGCACGTGCATGCCCCCACTCGAGACGAGGCCTGACTCCGCTGGGGAGACTCAGAAGCACCCCAAGATCCATGGCAACACTGGAGAGGAATCCTCAGGTTCCGGCCCCGACTCCACACAAGTATTGAGGCCCCGGCATGGACGGGAGAGGAATCCCGAGAGGGACCATAGCTATTCGCATGCGGAGTGGCCTTTCCTGAGGCCACCAGAGCGGGTCCCTGAGGTCCCCGTCGTAACACGAGAAGACCTGCCACAACTCGAGAAAATCCAGGAGGTTCTCCCCTCCAGACGAGATGAGGCCCATTTCCGCTGAGGCGTCTCGAGGCTGATCACACCACACCTCTGGAAATTCGAAAGGGTCCTTCACACCCTTGGTGCAAATCAAGAAGTTCCCGACATACCCGTCTCCACTCGAGAGGAAACACGAGGGTCCCGCCCACATCCAGAGGAGCCCCGTTTCCGCTTCGTAGCTCGAGATGAGGGATCCTGTCCCTGCTTCGTCGGGAATGAGTTCCCGGCGTTCCCGTCGCATCTCAAGAGGAGGCCCTCTCAACAGGAACGGCGAGAGGAACTCCAGGGTCGTGCCACCATTGCAAGAGTCCCCCAGATGTTTCAGTCCATTCCAGAGGAACCACTTTTCCCTTCACCAGCTCGTCTTTCACGCCGAGGATCGACTCACACCAAGGTGGCACGTGGCACAGCCCTGTGGGAAAGCCTCGTGGGAAAGCCTGGAGTGAAAGCCACGAGGTAAACCACAGATCCCTTGATTCACGTGACAGGAAGTGTGACACTACTGCTGCAGCTCGGTAGGAAAGCGCACGTGCATGCCCCCACTCGAGACGAGGCCTGACTCCCCTGGGGAGACTCAGAAGCACCCCAAGATCCATGGCAACACTGGAGAGGAATCCTCAGGTTCCGTCCCCGACCCAACACAAGGTCTTAGGCCCTGGCATGGACTGGAGAGGAATCCCGAGATGGCCCCTAGCAACTCGCATGGCGACTGGCATTTCCTGAGGCCACCAGAGCGGGTCCCTGAGGGCCCCGTCGTAACTCGAGAAGACCTGCCGCAACTCGAGAAAATCCAGGAGGTTCTCCCCTCCAGGCGAGATGAGGCCCATTTCCGCTGAGGCGTCTCGAGGCTGATCACACCTCACCTCTGGAACTTCGAAAGGGTCCTTCACACCCTTGGTGCAAATCAAGAAGTTCCCCGAAATACCCGTCTCCACTCGAGAGGAAACACGGGGGTCCCGCCGACATCCAGAGGATCCCCGTTTCCGCCTCGTAGCTCGAGATGAGGGATCCTGTCCCTGCTTCGTGGGGAAAGAGTTCCTGGCGTTCCAGTCGCATCTAAAGAGGAGCCCCTCTCAACAGGAATGGCGAGAGGAACTCCAGGGTCATTCCACAATTCCAAGAGTCCCCCAGATGTTTCAGTCCATTCCAGAGGAACCTCTTTTCCCTTCACCAGCTCGTCTTTCACGCCGAGGATCGACTCACACCAAGGTGGCACGTGGCACAGCCCTGTGGGAAAGCCTCGTGGGAAAGCCTGGAGCGAAAGCCTCGAGGGAAACCACAGATCGCTTTATCCACGTGACAGGAAGCATGACACTACTGCTGCAGCTCGGGAGGAAAGCGCACGTGCATGCCCCCACTCGAGACGAGGCATGACTCCCCTGGGGAGACTCAGAAGCACCCCAAGATCCATGGCAACACTGGAGAGGAATCCTCAGGTTCCGGCCCCGACTCCACACAAGGTCTTAGGCCCTGGCATGGACTGGAATGGAATCCCGAGATGGCCCCTAGCAACTCGCATGGCGACGGGCCTTTCCTGAGGCCACCAGAGCGGGTCCCTGAGGTCCCCGTCGTAACTCGAAAAGACCTGCCGCAACTCGAGAAAATCCAGGAGGTTCTCCCCTCCAGGTGAGATGAGGCCCATTTCCGCTGAGGCGTCTCGAGGCTGATCACACCTCAGCTCTGGAACTTTGAAAGGGTCCTTCACACCCTTGGTGCAAATCAAGAAGTTCCCCGACATACCCGTCTCCACTCGAGAGGAAACACGAGGGTCCCGCCCACATCCAGAGGAGCCCCGTTTCCGCCTCGTAGCTCGAGATGAGGGATCCTTTCCCTGCTTCGTCGGGAAAGAGTTCCCGGCATTCCCGTCGCATCTCAAGAGGAGGCCCTCTCAACAGGAACGGCGAGAGGAACTGCAGGGTCGTGTCACCATTCCAAGAGTCCCCCAGATGTTTCAGTCCATTCCAGAAGAACCTCTTTTCCCTTCACCGGCTCGTCTTTCACGCTGAGGATCGACTCACACCAAGGTGGCACGTGGCAAAGCCCTGTGGGAAAGCCTCGTGGGAAAGACTCGAGCGAAAGCCTCGAGGGAAAGCCACAGATCCCTTGATCCACGTGACAGGAAGCGTGATACTACTGCTCCAGCTCGGGAGGAAAGTGTACGTGCATGCCCCCACTCGAGACGAGGCCTGACTCCCCTGGGGAGACTCAGAAGCACCCCAAGATCCATGGCAACACTGGAGAGGAATCCTCAGGTTCCGGCCCCGACTCCACACAAGGTCTTAGGCCCCGGCATGGACGGGAGAGGAATCTCGAGATGGCCCTCGCAACTCGCATGGGGACTGGCCATTCCTGAGGCCACCAGAGCGGGTCCCTGAGGTCCGCGTCGTAACTCAAGAAGACCTGCCGCAACTCGAGAAAATGCAGGAGGTTCTCCCCTCCAGGCGAGATGAGGCCCACTTCCGCTGAGGCGTCTCGAGGCTGATCACACCTCACCTCTGGAACTTCGAAAGGGTCCTTCACACCCTAGGTGCAAATCAAGAAGTTCCCCGACATACCCGTCTCCACTCGAGAGGAAACACGAGGGTCCCGCCCACATCCAGAGGAGCCCCGTTTCTGCCTCGTAGCTCGAGATGAGGGATCCTTTCCCTGCTTCGTCGGGAAAGAGTTCCCGGGCTTACCGTCGCATCTCAAGAGGAGGCCCTCTCAAGAGGATCGACGAGAGGAACTCCAGGGTCGTGCCACCATTCCAAGAGTCCCCAAGATGTCTCAGTCCATTCCAGAGGATACTCTTTTCCCTTCACCGGCTCGTCTTTCATGCCGAGGATCGACTCACACCAAGGTGGCATGTGGCACAGCCCTGTGGGAAAGCCTCGTGGGAAAGCCTCGAGGGAAAGCCGCAGATCCCTTGATCCACGTGACAGGAAGCGTGACACTACTGCTGCAGCTCGGGAGGAAAGCGCACGTGCATGCCTCCACTCGAGACGAGGCCTGACTCCCCTGGGGAGACTCAGAAGCACCCCAAGATCCATGGCAACACTGGAGAGGAATCCTCAGGTTCCGGCCCCGACTCCACACAAGGTCTTAGGCCCCGGCATGGACGGGAGAGGAATCCCGAGATGTCCCCTCGCAACTCGCATGGGGACTGGCCTTTCCTGAGGCCACCAGAGCGGGTCCCTGAGTTCCCCGTCGTAACTCGAAAAGACCTGCCGCAACTCGAGAAAATCCAGGAGGTTCTCCCCTCCAGGCGAGATGAGGCCCATTTCCGCTGAGGCGTCTCGAGGCTGATCACACCTCACCTCTGGAACTTCGAAAGGGTCCTTCACACCCTTGGTGCAAATCAAGAAGTTCCCCGACATACCCGTCTCCACTCGAGAGGAAACACGAGGGTCCCGCCCACATCCAGAGGAGCCCCGTTTCCGCCTCGTAGCTCGAGATGAGGGATCCTTTCCCTGCTTCGTCGGGAAAGAGTTCCCGGCGTTCCCGTCGCATCTCAAGAGGAGGCCCTCTCAACAGGAACGGCAAGAGGAACTGCAGGGTCGTTTCACCATTCCAAGAGTCCCCCAGATGTTTCAGTCCATTCCAGAGGAACCTCTTTTCCCTTCACCAGCTCGTCTTTCACGCCGATGATCGACTCACAGTAAGGTGGCACGTGGCACAGCCCTGTGGGAAAGCCTCGTGGGAAAGCCTGGAGCGAAAGCCTCGAGGGAAACCACAGATCGCTTTATCCACGTGACAGGAAGCGTGACACTACTGCTGCAGCTCGGGAGGAAAGCGCACGTGCATGCCCCCACTCGAGACGAGGCCTGACTCCCCTGGGGAGACTCAGAAGCACCCCAAGATCCATGGCAACACTGGAGAGGAATCCTCAGGTTCCGGCCCCGACTCCACACAAGGTCTTAGGCCCCGGCATGGACGGGAGAGGAATCCCGAGATGGCGCCTCGCAACTCGCATGGGGACTGGCCTTTCCTGAGGCCACCAGAGCGGGTCCCTGAGGTCCCCGTCGTAACTCGAGAAGACCTGCCGTAACTCGAGAAAATCCAGGAGGTTCTCCCCTCCAGGCGAGATGAAGCCCATTTCCGCTGAGGCGTCTCGAGGCTGATCACACCTCACCTCTGGAACTTCGAAAGGGTCCTTCACACCCTTGGTGCAAATCAAGAAGTTCCCCGACATACCCGTCTCCACTCGAGAGGAAACACGAGGGTCCCGCCCACATCCAGAGGAGCCCCGTTTCCACCTCGTAGCTCGAGATGAGGGATCCTTTCCCTGCTTCTTCGGGAAAGAGTTCCTGGCGTTCCCGTCGCATCTCAAGAGGAGGCCCTCTCAACAGGAACGGCGAGAGGAACTCCAGGGTCGTGCCACCATTCCAAGAGTCCCCCAGATGTCTCAGTCCATTCCAGAGGAACCTCATTTCCCTTCACCGGCTCGTCTTTCACACCGAGGATCGACTCACACCAAGTTGGCACGTGGCACAGCCCTTTGGGAAAGCCTCGTGGGAAAGCCTCGAGGGACAGCCTCGAGGGAAAGCCACAGATCCCTTGATCCACGTGATAGGAAGCGTGACACTACTCCTGCAGCTCGGGAGGAAAGCGCACGTGCATGCCCCCACTCGGGACGCGGCCTGACTCCCCTGGGGAGACTCAGAAGCACCCCAATATCCATTGCAACACTGGAGAGGAATCCTCAGGTTCCGGCCCCGACTCCACACAAGGTCTTAGGCCCCGGCATGGACGGGAGAGGAATCCCGAGATGGCCCCTAGCAACTCGCATGGGGACTGGCCTCTCCTGAGGCCACCAGAGCGGGTCACTGTGGTCCCCGTCGTAACTCGAGAAGACCTGCCGCAACTCGAGAAAATCCAGGGGGTTCTCCCCTCCAGGCGAGATGAGGCCCATTTCCGCTGAGGGGTCTCGAGGCTGATCACACCTCACCTCTGGAACTTCGTAAGGGTCCTTCACACCCTTGGTGCAAATCATGAAGTTCCCCGACATACCCGTCTCCACTCGAGAGGAAACACGAGGGTCCCGCCCACATCCAGAGGAGCCCCGTTTCCGCCTTGTAGCTCGAGATGAGGGATCCTTTCCCTGCGTCGACGGGAAAAAGTTCCCGGCGTTCCCGTCGCATTTCAAGAGGAGGCCCTGTCAACAGGATCGACGAGAGGAACTCCAGGGTCGTGCCACCATTCCAAGAGACCCCCAGATATTTCAGTCCATTCGAGAGGAACCTCTTTTCCCTTCACCGGCTCGTCTTTCACGCCGAGGGTCGACTCACACCAAGGTGGCACGTGGCACAGCCCTGTGGGAAAGCCTCGTGGGAAAGCCTCGTGGGACAGCCTCGAGGGAAACAACAGATCCCTTGATCCACGTGACAGGAAGCGTGATACTACTGCTTCAGCTCGGGAGGAAAGCGCACGTGCATGCCCCCACTCGAGACGAGGCCTGACTCCCCAGGAGAGACTCAGAAGCACCCCAAGATCCATGGCAACACTGGAGAGGAATCCTCAGGTTCCGGCCCTGACTCCACACAAGGACTGAGACCCCGGCATGGACGGGAGAGGAATCCCGAGAGGTCCCATAGCAACTCGCATGGGGACTGGCCTCTCCTGAGGCCACCAGAGTGGGTCCCTGAGGTCGCCGTCGTAACTCAAGAAGTCCTGCCGCAACTCGAGAAAATCGAGGAGGTTCTCCCCTCCAGGCGAGATGAGGCCCATTTCCGCTGAGGCGTCTCGAGGCTGATCACACCTCACCTCTGGAACTTCGAAAGGGTCCTTCACACCCTTGGTGCAAATCAAGAAGTTCCCCGACATACCCGTCTCCACTCGAGAGGAAACACGAGGGTCCCGCCCACATCCAGAGGAGCCCGTTTCCGCCTCGTAGCTCGAGATGAGAGATCCTTTCCCTGCTTCGTCGGGAAAGAGTTCCCGGCGTTCCAGTCGCATCTCAAGAGGAGGCCCTCTCAACAGGAACGGCGAGAGGAACTCCAGGGTCGTGCCACCATTCCAAGAGTCCCCCAGATGTCTGAGTCCATTCCAGAGGAACCTCTTTTTCCTTCACCGGCTCGTCTTTCACGCCGAGGATCGACTCACACCAAGGTGGCACGTCGCACAGCCCTGTGGGAAAGCTTCATGGGAAAGCCTCGAGGGAAAGCCGCAAATCCCTTGATCCACGTGACAGGAGGCGTGACACTACTGCTGCAGCTCGGGAGGAAAGCGCACGTGCATGCCCCCACTCGAGACGAGGCCTGACTCCCCTGGGGAGACTCAGAAGCACCCCAAGATCCATGGCAACACTGGAGAGGAATCCTCAAGTTCCAACCCCGACTCCACACAAGGTCTTAGGCCCCGGCATGGACGGGAGAGGAATTCCGAGATGGCCCCTAGCAACTCGCACGGGGACTGGCCTTTCCTGAGGCCAACAGAGCGGGTCCCTGAGGTCCCCATCGTGACTCGAGAAGACCCGTCGCAACTCGAGAAAATCCAGGAGGTTCTCCCCTCCAGGCGACATGAGGCCCATTTCCGCTGAGGCGTCTCCAGGCTGATCACACCTCACCTCTGGAACTTCGAAAGGTTCTTTCACACCCTTGGTGCAAATCAAGAATTTCCCCGACATACCCGTCTGCACTCGAGAGGAAACACGTGGTTCCCGCCCACATCCAGAGGAGCCCCGTTTCCGCCTCATAGCTCGAGATGAGTGTTCCTTTCCCTGCTTCGTCGGGAACGAGTTCCCGGCCTTCCGGTCGCATCTCAAGAGGAGGCCCTCTCAACAGGAACGGCGAGAGGAACTCCAGGGTCGTGCCACCATTCCAAGAGTCCCCCAGATATCTCAGTCCATTCGAGAGGAACCTCTTTTCTCTTCACCGGCTCGTCTTTCACGCCGAGGATCGACTCACACCAAGGTGGCACGTGGCACAGCCCTGTGGGAAAGCCTCGTGGGAAAGACTCGAGCGAAAGCCTCGAGGGAAAGCCACAGATCCCTTGATCCACGTGACAGGAAGCGTGATACTACTGCTCCAGCTCGGGAGGAAAGCGTACGTGCATGCCCCCACTCGAGACGTGGCCTGACTCCCCTGGGGAGACTAAGAAGCACCCCAAGATCCATGGCAACACTGGAGAGGAATCCTCAGGTTCCGGCCCCGACTCCACACAAGGTCTTAGGCCCCGGCATGGACGGGAGAGGAATCTCGAGATGGCCCTCGCAACTCGCATGGGGACTAGCCATTCCTGAGGCCACCAGAGCGGGTCCCTGAGGTCCCCGTCGTAACTCAAGAAGACCTGCCGCAACTCGAGAAAATCCAGGAGGTTCTCCCCTCCAGGCGAGATGAGGCCCATTTCCACTGAGGCGTCTCGAGGCTGATCACACCTCACCTCTGGAACTTCGAAAGGGTCCTTCACACCCTTGGTGCAAATCAAGAAGTTCCCCGACATACCCGTCTCCACTCGAGAGGAAACACGAGGGTCCCGCCCACATCCAGAGGAGCCCCGTTTCCGCCTCGTAGCTCGAGATGAGGGATCCTGTCCCTGCTTCGTCGGGAAAGAGTTCCCGGCGTTCCAGTCGCATCTCAAGAGGAGGCTCTCTCAACAGGAACGGTGAGAGGAACTCCAGGGTCGTGCCACCATTCCAAGAGTCCCCAAGATGTCTCAGTCCATTCCATAAGAACCTCTTTTCCCTTCACCGTCTCGTCTTTCACGCCGAGGATCGACTCACACCAAGGTGGCACGTGGCACAGCCCTGTGGGAAAGCCTCGTGGGAAAGCCTCGAGGGAAAGCCACAGATCCCTTGATCCACGTGACAGGATGCGTGACACTACTGCTGCAGCTCGGGAGGAAAGCGCACGTGCATGCCCCCACTCGAGACGAGGCCTGACTCCCCTGGGGAGACTCAGAAGCACCCCAAGATCCATGGCAACACTGGAGAGGAATCCTCAGGTTCCGGCCCCGACTCCACACAAGGTCTTAGGCCCCGGCATGGACGGGAGAGGAATCCCGAGATGGCCCCTGGCAACTCGCATGTGGACTGGCCTTTCCTGAGGCCACCAGAGCGGGTCCCTGAGGTCCCCGTCGTAACTCGAGAAGACCTGCCGCAACTCGAGAAAATCCAGGAGGTTCTCCCCTCCAGGCGAGATGAGGCCCATTTCCGCTGAGGCGTCTCCAGGCTGATCACACCTCACCTCTGGAACTTCGAAAGGGTCCTTCACACCCTTGGTGCAAATCAAGAAGTTCCCCGACATACCCGTCTCCACTCGAGAGGAAACACGAGGGTCCCGCCCACATCCAGAGGAGCCCCGTTTCCACCTCGTAGCTCGAGATGAGGGATCCTTTCCCTGCTTCGTCGGGAAAGAGTTCCTGGCGTTCCCGTCGCATCTCAAGAGGAGGCCCTCTCAACAGGAACGGCGAGAGGAACTCCAGGGTCGTGCCACCATTCCAAGAGTCCCCCAGATGTCTCAGTCCATTCCAGAGGAACCTCATTTCCCTTCACCGGCTCGTCTTTCACACCGAGGATCGACTCACACCAAGGTGGCACGTGGCACAGCCCTTTGGGAAAGCCTCGTGGGAAAGCCTCGAGGGACAGCCTCGAGGGAAAGCCACAGATCCCTTGATCCACGTGATAGGAAGCGTGACACTACTCCTGCAGCTCGGGAGGAAAGCACACGTGCATGCCCCCACTCGGGACGAGGCCTGACTCCCCTGGGGAGACTCAGAAGCACCCCAATATCCATGCCAACAGTGGAGAGGAATCCTCAGGTTCCGGCCCCGACTCCACACAAGGTCTTAGGCCCCGGCATGGACGGGAGAGGAATCCCGAGATGGTCCCTAGCAACTCGCATGGGGACTGGCCTCTCCTGAGGCCACCAGAGCGGGTCACTGTGGTCCCCATCGTAACTCGAGAAGACCTGCCGCAACTCGAGAAAATCAAGGAGGTTCTCCCCTCCAGGCGAGATGAGGCCCATTTCCGCTGAGGCGTTTCCAGGCTGATCACACCTCACCTCTGGAACTTCGAAAGGTTCTTTCACACCCTTGGTGCAAATCAAGAATTTCCCCGAGATACCCGTCTGCACTCGAGAGGAAACACGTGGTTCCCGCCCACATCCAGAGGAGCCCCGTTTCCGCCTCATAGCTCGAGATGAGTGCTCCTTTCCCTGCTTCTTCGGGAACGAGTTCCCGGCCTTCCGGTCGCATCTCAAGAGGAGGCCCTCTCAACAGGAACGGCGAGAGGAACTCCAGGGTCGTGCCACCATTCCAAGAGTCCCCCAGATATCTCAGTCCATTCGAGAGGAACCTCTTTTCTCTTCACCGGCTCGTCTTTCACGCCGAGGATCGACTCACACCAAGGTGGCACGTGGCACAGCCCTGTGGGAAAGCCTCGTGGGAAAGCCTCGAGGGACAGCCTCGAGGGAAAACACAGATCCCTTGATCCACGTGACAGGAAGCGTGACACTACTGCTTCAGCTCGGGAGGAAAGCGCACGTGCATGCCCCCACTCGAGACGAGGCCTGACTCCCCTGGGGAGACTCAGAAGCACCCCAAGATCCATGGCAACACTGGAGAGGAATCCTCAGGTTCCGGCCCTGAGTCCACACAAGGACTGAGGCCCCGGCATGGACGGGAGAGGAATCCCGAGAGGTCCCATAGCAACTCGCATGGGGACTGGCCTCTCCTGAGGCCACCAGAGCGGGTCCCTGAGGTCCCCGTCGTAACTCGAGAAGACCTGCCGCAACTCGAGAAAATACAGGAGCTTCTCCCCTCCAGGCGAGAAGAGGCCCATTTCCGCTGAGGCGTCTCGAGGCTGATCACACCTCACCTCTGGAACTTCGAAAGGGTCCTTCACACCCTTGGTGCAAATCAAGAAGTTCCCCGACATACCCGTCTCCACTCGAGAGGAAACACGATGGTCCCGCCCACATCCAGAGGAGCCCCGTTTCCGCCTCGTAGCTCGAGATGAGGGATCCTTTCCCTGCCTCGTCGGAAAAGAGTTCCCGGCGTTCCAGTCGTATCTCAAGAGGAGGCCCTCTCCACAGGATCGGCGAGAGGATCTCCAGGGTCGTGCCACCATTCCAGGAGTCCCCCAGATGTCTCAGTCCATTCCAGAGGAACCTCTTTTCCCTTCACCGGCTCCTCTTTCACGCCGAGGATCGACTCACACCAAGGTGGCACGTGGCAGAGCCTTGTGGGAAAGCTTCGTGGGAAAGCCTCGAGGGAAAGCCGCAGATCCCTTGATCCACGTGACAGGAGGCGTGACACTACTGCTGCAGCTCGGGAGGAAAGCGCACGTGCATGCCCCCACTCGAGACGAGGCCTGACTCCCCTGGGGAGACTCAGAAGCACCCCAAAATCAATGGCAACACTGGAGAGGAATCCTCAGGTTCCGGCCCCGACTCCACACAAGGTCTTAGGACCCGGCATGGACGGGAGAGGAATCCCGAGATGGCCCGTAGGAACTCGCATGGCGACTGGCCTTTCCTTAGGCCACCAGAGCGGGTCCCTGAGGTCCCCTTCGTAAATCGAGAAGACCTGCCACAACTCGAGAAAATCCAGGAGGTTCTCCCCTCCAGGCGAGATGAGGCCCATTTCCGCTGAGGCGTCTCCAGGCTGATCACACCTCACCTCTGGAACTTCGAAAGGGTCCTTCACACCCTTGGTGCAAATCAAGAAGTTCCCCAACATACCCGTCTCCACTCGAGAGGAAACACGAGGGTCCCGCCCACATCCAGAGAAGCCCCGTTTCCGCCTCGTAGCTCGAAATGTGGGATCCTTTCCCTGCTTCGTCGGGAAAGAGTTCCCGGCGTTCCCGTCGCATCTCAAGAGGAGGCCCTCTCAACAGGAACGGCGAGAGGAACTCCAGGGTCGTGCCACCATTCCAAGAGTCCCCCAGATGTCTCAGTCCATTCCAGAGGAACCTCTTTTCCCTTTACCGGCTCGTCTTTGACGCCGAGGATCGACTCACACCAAGGTGGCACGTGGCACAGTCCAGTGGGAAAGCGTCGTGGGAAAGCCTCGAGCGAAAGCCTCGAGGGAAAGCCACAGATCCCTTGATCCACGTGACAGGAGCGTGACACTGCTGCTGCAGCTCGGGAGGAAACCGCACGTGCATGCCCCCACTCGAGACGAGGCCTGACTCCCCTGGGGAGACTCAGAAGCACCCCACGATCCATGGCAACACTGGAGAGGAATCCTCAGGTTCCGGCCCCGAATCCACACAAGGACTGAGGCCCCGGCATGGACGGGAGAGGAAACCCGAGAGGTCCCATAGCCACTCGCATGGGGACTGGCCTTTCCTGAGGCCACCAGAGCGGGTCCCTGAGGTCCCAGTCGTAACTCGAGAAGACCTGCTGCAACTCGAGAAAATCCATGAGGTTCTCCCCTCCAGGCGAGATGAGGCCCATTTCCGCTGAGGCGTCTCGAGGCTGATGACACCTCACCTCTGGAACTTCGAAAGGGTCCTTCACACCCTTGGTGCAAATCAAGAAGTTCCCCGACATACCCGTCTCCACTCGAGAGGAAACACGAGGGTCCCGCCCACATCCAGAGGAGCCCCGTTTCCGCCTCGTAGCTCGAGATGAGGGATCCTTTCCCTGCTTCGTCGGGAAAGAGTTCCTGGCGTTCCCGTCGCATCTCAAGAGGAGGCCCTCTCAACAGGAACGGCGAGAGGAACTCCAGGGTCGTTCCACCATTCCAAGAGTCCCCCAGATGTCTCAGTCCATTCCAGAGGATCCTCTTTTCCCTTCACCGGCTCGTCTTTCAGGCCGAGGATCGACTCACACCAAGGTGACAGGTGGCACAGCCCTGTGGGAAAGCTTCGTGGGAAAGCCTCGAGGGAAACCGCAGATCCCTTGATCCACGTGACAGGAGGCGTGACACTACTGCTGCAGCTCGGGAGGAAAGCACACGTGCATGCCCCCACTCGAGACGATGCCTGACTCCCCTGGGGAGACTCAGAAGCACCCCAAGATCCATGGCAACACTGGAGAGGAATCCTCAGGTTCCGGCCCCGAATCCACACAAGGACTGAGGCCCCGGCATGGACGGGAGAGGAATCCCGAGAGGTCCCCTAGCAACTCGCCTGGGGACTTGCCTTTTCTGAGGCCACCAGAGCGGGTCCCTGAGGTCCCCGTCGTAACTCGAGAAGACCTGCCGCAACTCGAGAAAATCCAGGAGGTTCTCCCCTCCAGGCGAGATGAGGCCCATTTCCGCTGAGGCGTCTCGAGGCTGATCACACCTCACCTCTGGAACTTCGAAAGGGTCCTTCACACCCTTGGTGCAAATCATGAAGTTCCCCCACATACCGTCTCCACTCGAGAGGAAACAGGAGGGTCCCGCCCACATCCAGTGGATCCCCGTTTCCGCCTCGTAGCTCGAGATGAGGGATCCTTTCCCTGCTTCGTCGGGAATGACTTCCCGGCGTTCTGGTCGCATCTCAAGAGGAGGCCCTCTCAACAGGAACGGCGAGAGGAACTCCAGGGTCGTGCCACCATTCCAAGAGACCCCCAGATATTTTAGTCCATTCCAGAGGAACCTCTTTTCCCTTCACCGGCTCGTCTTTCACGCCGAGGATCGACTCACACCAAGGTGGCACGTGGCACAGCCCTGTGGGAAAGCTTCGAGGGAAAGCCGCAGATCCCTTGATCCACGTGACAGGTGGCGTGCCACTACTGCTGCAGCTCGGGAGGAATGCGCACGTGCATGCCCCCACTCGAGACAAGGAATGACTCCCGTGGGGAGACTCAGAAGCACCCCAAGATCCATGGCAACACTGGAGAGGAATCCTCAGGTTCCGGCCCCGACTCCACACAAGGTCTTAGGCCCCGGCATGGACGGGAGAGGAATCCCGAGAGGGTACCTGGCAACTCGCATGGGGACTGGCCTTTCCTGAGTCCACCAGAGCGGGTCCCTGAGGTCCCGGTCGTAACTAGAGAAGACCTGCCGCAACTCGAGAAAATCCAGGAGGTTCTCCCATCCAGGCGAAATGAGGCCTATTTCTGCTGAGGCGTCTCGAGGCTGATCACACCTCACCTCTGGAACTTCGAAAGGGTCCTTCACACCCTTGGTCCACATCAAGAAGTTCCCCGACATACCCGTCTCCACTCGAGAGGAAACACGAGGGTTCCGCCCACATCCGGAAGAGCCCCGTTTCCGCCTCGTAGCTCCAGATGAGGGATCCTTTCCCTGCTTTCCCCAGAAAGAGTTCCCGGCATTCCCGTCGCATCTCAAGAGGAGGCCCTCTCAAAAGGAACGGCGAGAGGAACTCCAGGGTCATTCCACCATTCCAAGAGTCCCCCAGATGTCTCAGTCCATTCCAGAGGAACCTCTTTTCCCTTCACCGGCTTGTCTTTCACGCCGAGGATCGACTCACACCAAGGTGGCACGTGGCACAGCCATGTGGGAAAGCCTCGTGGGAAAGCCTCGAGGGACAGCCTCTAGGGAAAGCCACAGATCCCTAGATCCACGTGACTGGAAGCGTGACACTACTGCTGCAGCTCGGGAGGAAAGCGCACATGCATGCCCCCACTCGAGATGAGGCCTGACTCCCCTGGGGAGTCTCAGAAGCACACCAAGATCCATCGCAACAGTGGAGAGGAATCCTCAGGTTCCGGCCCCGACTCCACACAAGGTCTTAGGCCCCGGCATCGACGGGAGCGGGATCCCGAGTTGGCCCCTTCCAACTCGCATGGGGACTGGCCTTTCCTGAGGCCACCAAAGCGGTTCCCTGAGGTCCCCGTCATAACGCGAGAAGACCTGCCGCAACTCGAGAAAATCCAGGAGGTTCTCCCCTCCAGGCGAGATGAGGCCCATTTCCCCTGAGGCGTCTCGAGGCTGATCACACCTCACCTCTGGAACTTCGAAAGGGTCCTTCATACCCTTGGTGCAAATCAAGAAGTTCCCCGACATACCCGTCTCCACTCGAGAGGAAACACGAGGGTCCAACCCACATCCAGAGGAGCCCCGTTTCCGCCTCCTAGCTCGAGATGAGGGATCCTTTCCATGCTTCGTCGAGAAAGAGTTCCCGGCGTTCCCGTCGCATCTCAAGAGGAGGCCCTCTCAACAGGAACGGCGAGAGGAACTCCAGGGTCGTGCCACCATTCCAAGAGTCCCCCAGATGTTTCAGTCCATTCCAGAGGAACCTCTTTTCCCTTCACCGGCTCGTCTTTCAGGCCGAGGATCGACTCACACCAAAGTGGCACGTGGCACGGCCCTGTGGGAAAGCCTCGTGGGAAAGCCTCAGGGGAAAGCCACAGATCCCTTGATCCACGTGACAGGAAGCGTGACACTACTGCTGCAGCTAAGGAGGAAAGCGCACGTGCATGCCCCCACTCGAGACGAGGCCTGACTCCGCTGGGGAGACTCAGAAGCACCCCAAGATCCATGGCAACACTGGAGAGGAATCCTCAGGTTCCGGCCCCGACTCCACACAAGTATTGAGGCCCCGGCATGGACGGGAGAGGAATCCCGAGAGGGACCATAGCTATTCGCATGCGGAGTGGCCTTTCCTGAGGCCACCAGACGAGGTCCCCGAGGTCCCCGTCGTAACTTGAGAAGACCTGCCGAAACTCGAGAAAATCCAGGAGGTTCTCCCCTCCAGGCGAGATGAGGCCCATTTCCGCTGAGGCGTCTCGAGGCTGATCACACCTCACCTCTGGAACATCGAAAGGGTCCTTCACACCCTTGGTGCAAATCAAGAAGTTCCCCGACATTCCCGTCTCCACTCGAGAGGAAACACGAGGGTCCCGCCCACATCCAGAGGAGCCCCGTTTCCGCCTCGTAGCTCGAGATGAGGGATCCTATCCCTGCTTCGTCGTGAAAGAGTT
The DNA here is from genome assembly GCF_023091745.1 of Budorcas taxicolor. Classification (NCBI taxonomy): domain Eukaryota; kingdom Metazoa; phylum Chordata; class Mammalia; order Artiodactyla; family Bovidae; genus Budorcas; species Budorcas taxicolor. Next base: position 138,043,221 of record NC_068935.1, on the reverse strand, counting down.
CCCGGCGTTCCCGTCGCATCTCAAGTGGAGGCCCTCTCAAAAGGAACGGCGAGAGGAACTCAAAGGGTCGTGCGACCAACCCAAGAGTCCCCCAGATGTCTCAGTCCATTCCAGAGGAACCTCTTTTCCCTTCACAGGCTCGTCTTTCACGCCGAGGATAGACTGACACCAAGGTGGCACGTGGCACAGCCCTGTGGGAAAGGCTCGTGGGAAAGTCTCGAGGGACAGCTTCGAGGGAAAGCCACAGATCCCTTGATCCACGTGACAGGAAGCGTGACACTGCTGCTGCAGCTCGGGAGGAAAGCGCACGTGCATAACCCCACTCGAGACGAGGCCTGACTCCCCTGCGGAGACTCAGAAGCACCCCAAGATCCATGGCAACACTGGAGAGGAATCCTCAGGTTCCGGACCCGACTCCACACAAGGTCTTAGGCCCCGGCCTGGACGGAAGAGGAATCCCGAGTTGGCCCCTCGCAACTCGCATGGGTACTGGCCTTTCCTGAGGCCACCAGAGCGGGTCCCTGAGGTCCCCGTCGTAACACGAGAAGACCTGCCACAACTCGAGAAAATCCAGGAGGTTCTCCCCTCCAGACGAGATGAGGCCCATTTCCGCTGAGGCGTCTCGAGGCTGATCCCACCACACCTCTGGAAATTCGAAAGGGTCCTTCACACCCTTGGTGCAAATCAAGAAGTTCCCGACATACCCGTCTCCACTCGAGAGGAAACACGAGGGTCCCGCCCACATCCAGAGGAGCCCCGTTTCCGCTTCGTAGCTCGAGATGAGGGATCCTGTCCCTGCTTCGTCGGGAAAGAGTTCCCGGCGTTCCCGTCGCATCTCAAGAGGAGGCCCTCTCAACAGGAACGGCGAGAGGAACTCCAGGGTCGTGCCACCATTGCAAGAGTCCCCCAGATGTTTCAGTCCATTCCAGAGGAACCACTTTTCCCTTCACCAGCTCGTCTTTCACGCCGAGGATCGACTCACACCAAGGTGGCACGTGGCACAGCCCTGTGGGAAAGCCTCGTGGGAAAGCCTGGAGTGAAAGCCACGAGGTAAACCACAGATCCCTTGATTCACGTGACAGGAAGTGTGACACTACTGCTGCAGCTCGGGAGGAAAGCGCACGTGCATGCCCCCACTCGAGACGAGGCCTGACTCCCCTGGGGAGACTCAGAAGCACCCCAAGATCCATGGCAACACTGGAGAGGAATCCTCAGGTTCCGTCCCCGACCCAACACAAGGTCTTAGGCCCTGGCATGGACTGGAGAGGAATCCCGAGATGGCCCCTAGCAACTCGCATGGCGACTGGCATTTCCTGAGGCCACCAGAGCGGGTCCCTGAGGGCCCCGTCGTAACTCGAGAAGACCTGCCGCAACTCGAGAAAATCCAGGAGGTTCTCCCCTCCAGGCGAGATGAGGCCCATTTCCGCTGAGGCGTCTCGAGGCTGATCACACCTCACCTCTGGAACTTCGAAAGGGTCCTTCACACCCTTGGTGCAAATCAAGAAGTTCCCCGAAATACCCGTCTCCACTCGAGAGGAAACACGGGGGTCCCGCCGACATCCAGAGGATCCCCGTTTCCGCCTCGTAGCTCGAGATGAGGGATCCTGTCCCTGCTTCGTGGGGAAAGAGTTCCTGGCGTTCCAGTCGCATCTAAAGAGGAGCCCCTCTCAACAGGAATGGCGAGAGGAACTCCAGGGTCATTCCACAATTCCAAGAGTCCCCCAGATGTTTCAGTCCATTCCAGAGGAACCTCTTTTCCCTTCACCAGCTCGTCTTTCACGCCGAGGATCGACTCACACCAAGGTGGCACGTGGCACAGCCCTGTGGGAAAGCCTCGTGGGAAAGCCTGGAGCGAAAGCCTCGAGGGAAACCACAGATCGCTTTATCCACGTGACAGGAAGCATGACACTACTGCTGCAGCTCGGGAGGAAAGCGCACGTGCATGCCCCCACTCGAGACGAGGCATGACTCCCCTGGGGAGACTCAGAAGCACCCCAAGATCCATGGCAACACTGGAGAGGAATCCTCAGGTTCCGTCCCCGACTCCACACAAGGTCTTAGGCCCTGGCATGGACTGGAATGGAATCCCGAGATGGCCCCTAGCAACTCGCATGGCGACGGGCCTTTCCTGAGGCCACCAGAGCGGGTCCCTGAGGTCCCCGTCGTAACTCTAAAAGACCTGCCGCAACTCGAGAAAATCCAGGAGGTTCTCCCCTCCAGGCGAGATGAGGCCCATTTCCGCTGAGGCGTCTCGAGGCTGATCACACCTCAGCTCTGGAACTTTGAAAGGGTCCTTCACACCCTTGGTGCAAATCAAGAAGTTCCCCGACATACCCGTCTCCACTCGAGAGGAAACACGAGGGTCCCGCCCACATCCAGAGGAGCCCCGTTTCCGCCTCGTAGCTCGAGATGAGGGATCCTTTCCCTGCTTCGTCGGGAAAGAGTTCCCGGCATTCCCGTCGCATCTCAAGAGGAGGCCCTCTCAACAGGAACGGCGAGAGGAACTGCAGGGTCGTGTCACCATTCCAAGAGTCCCCCAGAAGTTTCAGTCCATTCCAGAAGAACCTCTTTTCCCTTCACCGGCTCGTCTTTCACGCTGAGGATCGACTCACACCAAGGTGGCACGTGGCAAAGCCCTGTGGGAAAGCCTCGTGGGAAAGACTCGAGCGAAAGCCTCGAGGGAAAGCCACAGATCCCTTGATCCACGTGACAGGAAGCGTGATACTACTGCTCCAGCTCGGGAGGAAAGTGTACGTGCATGCCCCCACTCGAGACGAGGCCTGACTCCCCTGGGGAGACTCAGAAGCACCCCAAGATCCATGGCAACACTGGAGAGGAATCCTCAGGTTCCGGCCCCGACTCCACACAAGGACTGAGGCCCCGGCATGGACGGGAGAGGAATCTCGAGATGTCCCTCGCAACTCGCATGGGGACTGGCCATTCCTGAGGCCACCAGAGCGGGTCCCTGAGGTCCGCGTCGTAACTCAAGAAGACCTGCCGCAACTCGAGAAAATGCAGGAGGTTCTCCCCTCCAGGCGAGATGAGGCCCACTTCCGCTGAGGCGTCTCGAGGCTGATCACACCTCACCTCTGGAACTTCGTAAGGGTCCTTCACACCCTTGGTGCAAATCATGAAGTTCCCCGACATACCCGTCTCCACTCGAGAGGAAACACGAGGGTCCCGCCCACATCCAGAGGAGCCCCGTTTCCGCCTTGTAGCTCGAGATGAGGGATCCTTTCCCTGCTTCGTCGGGAAAGAATTCCCGGCCTTCCCGTCGCATTTCAAGAGGAGGCCCTCTCAACAGGATCGACGAGAGGAACTCCAGGGTCGTGCCACCATTCCAAGAGACCCCCAGATATTTCAGTCCATTCGAGAGGAACCTCTTTTCCCTTCACCGGCTCGTCTTTCACGCCGAGGGTCGACTCACACCAAGGTGGCACGTGGCACAGCCCTTTGGGAAAGACTCGTGGGAAAGCCTCGTGGGACAGCCTCGAGGGAAACCACAGATCCCTTGATCCACGTGAGAGGAAGCGTGATACTACTGCTTCAGCTCGGGAGGAAAGCGAACGTGCATGCCCCCACTCGAGACGAGGCCTGACTCCCCAGGAGAGACTCAGAAGCACCCCAAGATCCATGGCAACACTGGAGAGGAATCCTCAGGTTCCGGCCCTGACTCCACATAAGGACTGAGGCCCCGGCATGGACGGGAGAGGAATCCCGAGAGGTCCCATAGCAACTCGCATGGGGACTGGCCTCTCCTGAGGCCACCAGAGCGGGTCCCTGAGGTCGCCGTCGTAACTCAAGAAGTCCTGCCGCAACTCGAGAAAATCGAGGAGGTTCTCCCCTCCAGGCGAGATGAGGCCCATTTCCGCTGAGGCGTCTTCAGGCTGATCACACCTCACCTCTGGAACTTCGAAAGGGTCCTTCACACCCTTGGTGCAAATCAAGAAGTTCCCCGACATACCCGTCTCCACTCGAGAGGAAACACGAGGGTCCCGCCCACATCCAGAGGAGCCCGTTTCCGCCTCGTAGCTCGAGATGAGAGATCCTTTCCCTGCTTCGTCGGGAAAGAGTTCCCGGCGTTCCAGTCGCATCTCAAGAGGAGGCCCTCTCAACAGGAACGGCGAGAGGAACTCCAGGGTCGTGCCACCATTCCAAGAGTCCCCCAGATGTCTGAGTCCATTCCAGAGGAACCTCTTTTCCCTTCACCGGCTCGTCTTTCACGCCGAGGATCGACTCACACCAAGGTGGCACGTGGCACAGCCCTGTGGGAAAGCTTCGTGGGAAAGCCTCGAGGGAAAGCCGCAAATCCCTTGATCCACGTGACAGGAAGCGTGACACTACTGCTGCAGCTCGGGAGGAAAGCGCACGTGCATGCCCCCACTCGAGACGAGGCCTGACTCCCCTGGGGAGACTCAGAAGCACCCCAAGATCCATGGCAACACTGGAGAGGAATCCTCAAGTTCCAACCCCGACTCCACACAAGGTCTTAGGCCCCGGCATGGACGGGAGAGGAATTCTGAGATGGCCCCTAGCAACTCGCACGGGGACTGGCCTTTCCTGAGGCCAACAGAGCGGGTCCCTGAGGTCCCCATCTTGACTCGAGAAGACCCGTGGCAACTCGAGAAAATCCAGGAGGTTCTCCCCTCCAGGCGAGATGAGGCCCATTTCCGCTGAGGCGTTTCCAGGCTGATCACACCTCACCTCTGGAACTTCGAAAGGTTCTTTCACACCCTTGGTGCAAATCAAGAATTTCCCCGAATACCCGTCTGCACTCGAGAGGAAACACGTGGTTCCCGCCCACATCCAGAGGAGCCCCGTTTCCGCCTCATAACTCGAGATGAGTGCTCCTTTCCTGCTTCGTCGGGAACGAGTTCCCGGCTTCTGGTCGCATCTCAAGAGGAGGCCCTCTCAACAGGAACGGCGAGAGGAACTCCAGGGTCGTGCCACCATTCCAAGAGTCCCCCAGACGTCTCAGTCCATTCGAGAGAACCTCTTTTCTCTTCACCGGCTCGTCTTTCACGCCGAGGATCGACTCACACCAAGGTGGCACGTGGCACAGCCCTGTGGGAAAGCCTCGTGGGAAAGACTCGAGCGAAAGCCTCGAGGGAAAGCCACAGATCCCTTGATCCACGTGACAGAAGCGTGATACTACTGCTCCAGCTCGGGAGGAAAGCGTACGTGCATGCCCCACTCGAGACGAGGCCTGACTCCCCTGGGGAGACTCAGAAGCACCCCAAGATCCATGGCAACACTGGAGAGGAATCCTCAGGTTCCCGGCCCCGACTCCACACAAGGTCTTAGGCCCCGGCATGGACGGAGAGGAATCTCGAGATGGCCCTCGCAACTCGCATGGGACTGGCCATTCCTGAGGCCACCAGAGCGGGTCCCTGAGGTCCCCGTCGTAACTCAAGAAGACCTGCCGCAGCTCGAGAAAATACAGGAGGTTCTTCCCTCCAGGCGAGATGAGGCCCACTTCCGCTGAGGCGTCTCGAGGCTGATCACACCTCACCTCTGGAACTTCGAAAGGGTCCTATACACCCTAGGTGCAAATCAAGAAGTTCCCCGACATACCCGTCTCCACTCGAGAGGAAACACGAGGGTCCCGCCCACATCCAGAGGAGCCCCGTTTCCGCCTCGTAGCTCGAGATGAGGGATCCTTTCCCTGCTTCGTCGGGAAAGAGTTCCCGGCTTTCCGTCGCATCTCAAGAGGAGGCCCTCTCAAGAGGATCGACGAGAGGAACTCCAGGGTCGTGCCACCATTCCAAGAGTCCGCAAGATGTCTCAGTCCATTCCAGAGGATCCTCTTTTCCCTTCACCGGCTCGTCTTTCACGCCGAGGATCAACTCACACCAAGGTGGCATGTGGCACAGCCCTGTGGGAAAGCCTCGTGGGAAAGCCTCGAGGGAAAGCCGCAGATCCCTTGATCCACGTGACAGGAAGCGTGACACTACTGCTGCAGCTCGGGAGGAAAGCGCACGTGCATGCCCCCACTCGAGATGAGGCCTGACTCCCCTGGGGAGACTCAGAAGCACCCCAAGATCCATGGCAACACTGGAGAGGAATCCTCAGGTTCCGGCCCCGACTCCACACAAGGTCTTAGGCCCCGGCATGGACGGGAGAGGAATCCCGAGATGTCCCCTCGCAACTCGCATGGGGACTGGCCTTTCCTGAGGCCACCAGAGCGGGTCCCTGAGTTCCCCGTCGTAACTCGAGAAGACCTGCCGCAACTCGAGAAAATCCAGGAGGTTCTCCCCTCCAGGCGAGATGAGGCCCATTTCCACTGAGGCGTCTCGAGGCTGATCACACCTCACCTCTGGAACTTTGAAAGGGTCCTTCACACCCTTGGTGCAAATCAAGAAGTTCCCCGACATACCCGTCTCCACTCGAGAGGAAACACGAGGGTCCCGCCCACATCCAGAGGAGCCCCGTTTCCGCCTCGTAGCTCGAGATGAGGGATCCTGTCCCTGCTTCGTCGGGAAAGAGTTCCCGGCGTTCCAGTCGCATCTCAAGAGGAGGCCCTCTCAACAGGAACGGCGAGAGGAACTCCAGGGTCGTGCCACCATTCCAAGAGTCCCCCAGATGTCTCAGTCCATTCCATAAGAACCTCTTTTCCCTTCACCGTCTCGTCTTTCACGCCGAGGATCGACTCACACCAAGGTGGCACGTGGCACAGCCCTGTGGGAAAGCCTCGTGGGAAAGCCTCGAGGGAAAGCCACAGATCCCTTGATCCACGTGACAGGATGCGTGACACTACTGCTGCAGCTCGGGAGGAAAGCGCACGTGCATGCCCCCACTCGAGACGAGGCCTGACTCCCCTGGGGAGACTCAGAAGCACCCCAAGATCCATGGCAACACTGGAGAGGAATCCTCAGGTTCCGGCCCCGACTCCACACAAGGTCTTAGGCCCCGGCATGGACGGGAGAGGAATCCCGAGATGGCCCCTGGCAACTCGCATGGGGACTGGCCTTTCCTGAGGCCACCAGAGCGGGTCCCTGAGGTCCCCGTCGTAACTCGAGAAGACCTGCCGCAACTCGAGAAAATCCAGGAGGTTCTCCCCTCCAGGCGAGATGAGGCCCATTTCCGCTGAGGCGTCTCCAGGCTGATCACACCTCACCTCTGGAACTTCGAAATGGTCCTTCACACCCTTGGTGCAAATCAAGAAGTTCCCCGACATACCCGTCTCCACTCGAGAGGAAACACGAGGGTCCCGCCCACATCCAGAGGAGCCCCGTTTCCACCTCGTAGCTCGAGATGAGGGATCCTTTCCCTGCTTCGTCGGGAAAGAGTTCCTGGCGTTCCCGTCGCATCTCAAGAGGAGGCCCTCTCAACAGGAACGGCGAGAGGAACTCCAGGGTCGTGCCACCATTCCAAGAGTCCCCCAGATGTCTCAGTCCATTCCAGAGGAACCTCATTTCCCTTCACCGGCTCGTCTTTCACACCGAGGATCGACTCACACCAAGGTGGCACGTGGCACAGCCCTTTGGGAAAGCCTCGTGGGAAAGCCTCGAGGGACAGCCTCGAGGGAAAGCCACAGATCCCTTGATCCACGTGATAGGAAGCGTGACACTACTCCTGCAGCTCGGGAGGAAAGCGCACGTGCATGCCCCCACTCGGGACGAGGCCTGACTCCCCTGGGGAGACTCAGAAGCACCCCAATATCCATTGCAACACTGGAGAGGAATCCTCAGGTTCCGGCCCCGACTCCACACAAGGTCTTAGGCCCCGGCATGGACGGGAGAGGAATCCCGAGCTGGCCCCTAGCAACTCGCATGGGGACTGGCCTCTCCTGAGGCCACCAGAGCGGGTCACTGTGGTCCCCGTCGTAACTCGAGAAGACCTGCCGCAACTCGAGAAAATTCAGGGGGTTCTCCCCTCCAGGCGAGATGAGGCCCATTTCCGCTGAGGGGTCTCGAGGCTGATCACACCTCACCTCTGGAATTTCGTAAGGGTCCTTCACACCCTTGGTGCAAATAATGAAGTTCCCCGACATACCCGTCTCCCCTCGAGAGGAAACACGAGGGTCCCGCCCACATCCAGAGGAGCCCCGTTTCCGCCTTGTAGCTCGAGATGAGGGATCCTTTCCCTGCTTCGTCGGGAAAGAATTCCCGGCCTTCCCGTCGCATTTCAAGAGGAGGCCCTCTCAACAGGATCGACGAGAGGAACTCCAGGGTCGTGCCACCATTCCAAGAGACCCCCAGATATTTCAGTCCATTCGAGAGGAACCTCTTTTCCCTTCACCGGCTCGTCTTTCACGCCGAGGGTCGACTCACACCAAGGTGGCACGTGGCACAGCCCTGTGGGAAAGCCTCGTGGGAAAGCCTCGTGGGACAGCCTCAAGGGAAACAACAGATCCCTTGATCCACGTGACAGGAAGCGTGATACTACTGCTTCAGCTCGGGAGGAAAGCGCACGTGCATGCCCCCACTCGAGACGAGGCCTGACTCCCCAGGAGAGACTCAGAAGCACCCCAAGATCCATGGCAACACTGGAGAGGAATCCTCAGGTTCCGGCCCTGACTCCACACAAGGACTGAGACCCCGGCATGGACGGGAGAGGAATCCCGAGAGGTCCCATAGCAACTCGCATGGGGACTGGCCTCTCCTGAGGCCACCAGAGTGGGTCCCTGAGGTCGCCGTCGTAACTCAAGAAGTCCTGCCGCAACTCGAGAAAATCGAGGAGGTTCTCCCCTCCAGGCGAGATGAGGCCCATTTCCGCTGAGGCGTCTCGAGGCTGATCACACCTCACCTCTGGAACTTCGAAAGGGTCCTTCACACCCTTGGTGCAAATCAAGAAGTTCCCCGACATACCCGTCTCCACTCGAGAGGAAACACGAGGGTCCCGCCCACATCCAGAGGAGCCCGTTTCCGCCTCGTAGCTCGAGATGAGAGATCCTTTCCCTGCTTCGTCGGGAAAGAGTTCCCGGCGTTCCAGTCGCATCTCAAGAGGAGGCCCTCTCAACAGGAACGGCGAGAGGAACTCCAGGGTCGTGCCACCATTCCAAGAGTCCCCCAGATGTCTGAGTCCATTCCAGAGGAACCTCTTTTCCCTTCACCGGCTCGTCTTTCACGCCGAGGATCGACTCACACCAAGGTGGCACGTGGCACAGCCCTGTGGGAAAGCTTCGTGGGAAAGCCTCGAGGGAAAGCCGCAAATCCCTTGATCCACGTGACAGGAGGCGTGACACTACTGCTGCAGCTCGGGAGGAAAGCGCACGTGCATGCCCCCACTCGAGACGAGGCCTGACTCCCCTGGGGAGACTCAGAAGCACCCCAAGATCCATGGCAACACTGGAGAGGAATCCTCAAGTTCCAACCCCGACTCCACACAAGGTCTTAGGCCCCGGCATGGACGGGAGAGGAATTCCGAGATGGCCCCTAGCAACTCGCACGGGGACTGGCCTTTCCTGAGGCCAACAGAGCGGGTCCCTGAGGTCCCCATCGTGACTCGAGAAGACCCGTCGCAACTCGAGAAAATCCAGGAGGTTCTCCCCTCCAGGCGAGATGAGGCCCATTTCCGCTGAGGCGTCTCCAGGCTGATCACACCTCACCTCTGGAACTTCGAAAGGTTCTTTCACACCCTTGGTGCAAATCAAGAATTTCCCCGACATACCCGTCTGCACTCGAGAGGAAACACGTGGTTCCCGCCCACATCCAGAGGAGCCCCGTTTCCGCCTCATAGCTCGAGATGAGTGCTCCTTTCCCTGCTTCGTCGGGAACGAGTTCCCGGCCTTCTGGTCGCATCTCAAGAGGAGGCCCTCTCAACAGGAACGGCGAGAGGAACTCCAGGGTCGTGCCACCATTCCAAGAGTCCCCCAGATATCTCAGTCCATTCGAGAGGAACCTCTTTTCTCTTCACCGGCTCGTCTTTCACGCCGAGGATCGACTCCCACCAAGGTGGCACGTGGCACAGCCCTGTGGGAAAGCCTCGTGGGAAAGACTCGAGCGAAAGCCTCGAGGGAAAGCCACAGATCCCTTGATCCACGTGACAGGAAGCGTGATACTACTGCTCCAGCTCGGGAGGAAAGCGTACGTGCATGCCCCCACTCGAGACGTGGCCTGACTCCCCTGGGGAGACTCAGAAGCACCCCAAGATCCATGGCAACACTGGAGAGGAATCCTCAGGTTCCGGCCCCGACTCCACACAAGGTCTTAGGCCCCGGCATGGACGGGAGAGGAATCTCGAGATGGCCCTCGCAACTCGCATGGGGACTGGCCATTCCTGAGGCCACCAGAGCGGGTCCCTGAGGTACCCGTCGTAACTCAAGAAGACCTGCCGCAACTCGAGAAAATACAGGAGGTTCTCCCCTCCAGGCGAGATGAGGCCCACTTCCGCTGAGGCGTCTCGAGGCTGATCACACCTCACCTCTGGAACTTCGAAAGGGTCCTATACACCCTAGGTGCAAATCAAGAAGTTCCCCGACATACCCGTCTCCACTCGAGAGGAAACACGAGGGTCCCGCCCACATCCAGAGGAGCCCCGTTTCCGCCTCGTAGCTCGAGATGAGGGATCCTTTCCCTGCTTCGTCGGGAAAGAGTTCCCGGGCTGTCCGTCGCATCTCAAGAGGAGGCCCTCTCAAGAGGATCGACGAGAGGAACTCCAGGGTCGTGCCACCATTCCAAGAGTCCGCAAGATGTCTCAGTCCATTCCAGAGGATCCTCTTTTCCCTTCACCGGCTCGTCTTTCACGCCGAGGATCAACTCACACCAAGGTGGCATGTGGCACAGCCCTGTGGGAAAGCCTCGTGGGAAAGCCTCGAGGGAAAGCCGCAGATCCCTTGATCCACGTGACAGGAAGCGTGACACTACTGCTGCAGCTCGGGAGGAAAGCGCACGTGCATGCCCCCACTCGAGATGAGGCCTGACTCCCCTGGGGAGACTCAGAAGCACCCCAAGATCCATGGCAACACTGGAGAGGAAACCTCAGGTTCCGGCCCCGACTCCACACAAGGTCTTAGGACCCGGCATGGACGGGAGAGGAATCCCGAGATGGCCCCTAGGAACTCGCATGGCGACTGGCCTTTCCTTAGGCCACCAGAGCGGGTCCCTGAGGTCCCCTTCGTAAATCGAGAAGACCTGCCGCAACTCGAGAAAATCCAGGAGGTTCTCCCCTCCAGGCGAGATGAGGCCCATTTCCGCTGAGGCGTCTCGAGGCTGATCACACCTCACCTCTGGAACTTCGAAAGGGTCCTTCACACCCTTGGTGCAAATCAAGAAGTTCCCCAACATACCCGTCTCCACTCGAGAGGAAACACGAGGGTCCCGCCCACATCCAGAGAAGCCCCGTTTCCGCCTCGTAGCTCGAAATGTGGGATCCTTTCCCTGCTTCGTCGGGAAAGAGTTCCCGGCATTCCCGTCGCATCTCAAGAGGAGGCCCTCTCAACAGGAACGGCGAGAGGAACTCCAGGGTCGTGCCACCATTCCAAGAGTCCCCCAGATGTCTCAGTCCATTCCAGAGGAACCTCTTTTCCCTTTACCGGCTCGTCTTTCACGCCGAGGATCGACTCACACCAAGGTGGCACGTGGCACAGTCCAGTGGGAAAGCGTCGTGGGAAAGCCTCGAGCGAAAGCCTCGAGGGAAAGCCACAGATCCCTTGATCCACGTGACAGGAGCGTGACACTGCTGCTGCAGCTCGGGAGGAAACCGCACGTGCATGCCCCCACTCGAGACGAGGCCTGACTCCCCTGGGGAGACTCAGAAGCACCCCACGATCCATGGCAACACTGGAGAGGAATCCTCAGGTTCCGGCCCCGAATCCACACAAGGACTGAGGCCCCGGCATGGACGGGAGAGGAAACCCGAGAGGTCCCATGGCCACTCGCATGGGGACTGGCCTTTCCTGAGGCCACCAGAGCGGGTCCCTGAGGTCCCAGGCGTAACTCGAGAAGACCTGCTGCAACTCGAGAAAATCCATGAGGTTCTCTCCTCCAGGCGAGATGAGGCCCATTTCCGCTGAGGCGTCTCGAGGCTGATGACACCTCACCTCTGGAACTTCGAAAGGGTCCTTCAGACCCTTGGTGCAAATCAAGAAGTTCCCCGACATACCCGTCTCCACTCGAGAGGAAACACGAGGGTCCCGCCCACATCCAGAGGAGCCCCGTTTCCGCCTCGTAGCTCGAGATGAGGGATCCTTTCCCTGCTTCGTCGGGAAAGAGTTCCTGGCGTTCCCGTCGCATCTCAAGAGGAGGCCCTCTCAACAGGAACGGCGAGAGGAACTCCAGGGTCGTTCCACCATTCCAAGAGTCCCCCAGATGTCTCAGTCCATTCCAGAGGATCCTCTTTTCCCTTCACCGGCTCGTCTTTCAGGCCGAGGATCGACTCACACCAAGGTGACAGGTGGCACAGCCCTGTGGGAAAGCTTCGTGGGAAAGCCTCGAGGGAAACCGCAGATCCCTTGATCCACGTGACAGGAGGCGTGACACTACTGCTGCAGCTCGGGAGGAAAGCACACGTGCATGCCCCCACTCGAGACGATGCCTGACTCCCCTGGGGAGACTCAGAAGCACCCCAAGATCCATGGCAACACTGGAGAGGAATCCTCAGGTTCCGGCCCCGAATCCACACAAGGACTGAGGCCCCGGCATGGACGGGAGAGGAATCCCGAGAGGTCCCCTAGCAACTCGCCTGGGGACTTGCCTTTTCTGAGGCCACCAGAGCGGGTCCCTGAGGTCCCCGTCGTAACTCGAGAAGACCTGCCGCAACTCGAGAAAATCCAGGAGGTTCTCCCCTCCAGGCGAGATGAGGCCCATTTCCGCTGAGGCGTCTCGAGGCTGATCACACCTCACCTCTGGAACTTCGAAAGGGTCCTTCACACCCTTGGTGCAAATCATGAAGTTCCCCCACATACCGTCTCCACTCGAGAGGAAACACGAGGGTCCCGCCCACATCCAGTGGAGCCCCGTTTCCGCCTCGTAGCTCGAGATGAGGGATCCTTTCCCTGCTTCGTCGGGAATGACTTCCCGGCGTTCCGGTCGCATCTCAAGAGGAGGCCCTCTCAACAGGAACGGCGAGAGGAACTCCAGGGTCGTGCCACCATTCCAAGAGACCCCCAGATATTTTAGTCCATTCCAGAGGAACCTCTTTTCCCTTCACCGGCTCGTCTTTCACGTCGAGGATCGACTCACACCAAGGTGGCACGTGGCACAGCCCTGTGGGAAAGCTTCGAGGGAAAGCCGCAGATCCCTTGATCCACGTGACAGGTGGCGGGCCACTACTGCTGCAGCTCGGGAGGAAAGCGCACGTGCATGCCCCCACTCGAGACGAGGCCTGACTCCCCTGGGGAGACTCAGAAGCACCCCAAGATCCATGGCAACACTGGAGAGGAATCCTCAGGTTCCGGCCCCGAATCCACACAAGGACTGAGGCCCCGGCATGGACGGGAGAGGAATCCCGAGAGGTCCCCTAGCAACTCGCCTGGGGACTGGCCTTTCCTGAGGCCACCAGAGTGGGTCCCTGAGGTCCCCATCGTAACTCGAGAAGACCTGCTGCAACTCGAGAAAATCCAGGAGGTTCTCCCCTCCAGGCGAGATGAGGCCCATTTCCGCTGAGGCGTCTCGAGGCTGATCACACCTCACCTTTGGAACTTCGAAAGGGTCCTTCACATCCTTGGTGCAAATCAAGAAGTTCCCCAACATACCCGTCTCCACTCGAGAGGAAACACGAGGGTCCCGCCCACATCCAGAGGAGCCCCGTTTCCGCCTTGTAGCTTGAGATGAGGGATCCTATCCCTGCTTCGTCGGTAAAGAGTTCACGGCGTTCCGGTCGCATGTCAAGAGGAGGACCTCTCAACAGGAATGGCGAGAGGAACTTCAGGGTCGTGCAACCATTCGAAGAGTCCCCCAGATGTCTCAGTCCATTAAAGAGGAACCACTTTTCCCTTCACCGGCTCGTCTTTCACGCCGAGGATCGACTCACACCAAGGTGGCACGTGGCACAACCCTGTGGGAAAGGTTCGTAGGAAAGCCTGGAGGGACAGCCTCGAGGGAAAGCCACAGATCCCTTGATCCACGTGACAGGAAGCGTGACACAACCGCTGCAGCTCGGGAGGAAAGCGCACTTGCATGTCCCCGCACGGAACGAGGCCTGACTCCACTGGGGAGACTCAGAAGCACCCCAAGATCCATGGCAACACTGGAGAGGAATCCTCAGGTTCCGGCCCCGACTCCACACAAGGTCTTAGGCCCCGGCATGGACGGGAGAGGAATCCCGAGATGGCCCCTAGCAACTCGCATGGGGACTGGCCTCTCCTGAGGCCACCAGAGCGGGTCCCTGAGGTCCCCGTCGTAACTCGAGAAGACCTGCCACAACTCGAGAAAATCCAGGAGGTTCTCCCCTCCAGGCGAGATGAGGCCCATTTCCGCTGAGGCGTCTCGAGGCTGATCACACCTCACCTCTGGAACTTCGAAAGGGTCCTTCACACCCTTGGTGCAAATCAGAAGTTCCCCAACATACCCGTCTCCACTCGAGAGGAAACACGAGGGTCCCGCCCACATCCAGAGGAGCCCCGTTTCCGCCTCGTAGCTCGAGATGAGGGATGCTTTCCCTGCTTCGTCGGGAAAGAGTTCCCGGCCTTCCCGTCACATCTCAAGAGGAGGCCCTCTCATCAGGAACGGCGAGAGGAACTCCAGGGTCGTGCCACCATTCCAAGAGTCCCCCAGATGTCTCAGTCCATTCCAGAGGAACCTCTTTTCCCTTCAACGGCTCCTCTTTCACGCCGAGGATCGACTCACACCAAGGTGGCACGTGGCACAGCCCTGTGGAAAAGCCTCGTGGGAAAGACTCGAGGGAAACCCGCAAATCCCTTGATCCACGTGACAGGAAGCGTGACAGTACTGCTGCAGCTTGGGAGGAAAGCGCACGTGCATGCCCCCAGTCAAGTCGAGGCCTGACTCCCCTGGGGAGACTCAGAAGCACCTCAAGTTCCATGGCAACACTGGAGAGGAATTCCGGCCCCGTCTCCACTCAAGGACTGAGGCCCCGGCATGGACGGGAGAGGAATCCCAAGAGGTCCACTAGCAACTCGCATGGGGACTGGCCTTTCCTGAGGCCACCAGAGCGGGTCCCTGAGGTCCCCGTCGTAACTCGAGAAGACCTGCCGCAACTCGACAAAATGCAGGAGGTTCTCCCCTCCAGGCGAGATGAGGCCCATTTCCGCTGAGGCGTCTCCAGGCTGATGACACCTCACCTCTGGAACTTCGAAAGGGTCCTTCACATCCTTGGTGCAAATCAAGAAGTTCCCCGACATACCCGTCTCCACTCGAGAGGAAACGCGAGGTTCCCTCCCACATCCAGAGGAGCCTCGTTTCCGCCTCGTAGCTCGAGATGAGGGATCCTTTCCCTGCTTCTTCGGGAAAGAGTTCCCGGCCTTCCGGTCGCATCTCAAGAGGAGGCCCTCTCAACAGGAACGGCGAGAGGATCTCCAGGGTCGTGCCACCATTCCAAGAGTCCCCCAGATGCCTCAGTCCATTCCAGAGGAACCTCTTTTCCCTTCACCGGCTCGTCTTTCACGCCGAGGATCGACTCACAACAAGGTGGCACGTGGTACAGCCCTGTGGGAAAGCCTCGTGGGAAAGCCTCGAGCCAAAGACTCGATGGAAAGCCAGAGATCCCTTGATCCACGTGATAGGAAGGGTGACACTACTCCTGCAGCTCGGGAGGAAAGCGCACGTGCATGCCCCCACTCAAGACGAGGCCTGACTCCCCTGGGGAGACTCAGAAGCACCTCAAAATCCATGGCAACACTGGAGAGGAATCCTCAGGTTCCGGCCCCGACTCCACACAAGGTCTTAGGCCCCGGCATGGACGGGAGAGGAATCCCGAGATGGCCCCTAGCAACTCGCATGGGGACTGGCCTATCCTGAGGCCACCAGAGCGGGTCACTGTGGTGCCCGTCGTAACTCGAGAAGACCTGCCGCAACTCGAGAAAATCCAGGAGGTTCTCCCCTCCAGGCGAGATGAGGCCCATTTCCGCTGAGGCGTCTCGAGGCTGATCACACCTCACCTCTGGAACTGCGAAAGGGTTCTTCACACCCTTGGTCCAAATCAAGAAGTTCCCCGACATACCCGTCTCCACTCGAGAGGAAACACGATGGTCCCGCCCACATCCAGAGGAGCCCCGTTTCCGCCTCGTAGCTCGAGATGAGGGATCCTTTCCCTGCTTCGTCGGGAAAGAGTTCCCGGCCTTCCCGTCGCATCTCAAGAGGAGGCCCTCTCAACAGGAACGGCGAGAGGAACTCCAGGGTCGTGCCACCATTCCAAGAGTCCCCCAGATGTCTCAGTCCATTCCAGAGGAACCTCTTTTCCCTTCACCGGCTCCTCCTTCACGCCGAGGATCGACTCACACCAAGGTGGCACGTGGCACAGCCCTGTGGGAAAGCCTCGTCGGAAATCTTCGAGGGAAACCCGCAGATCCCTTGATCCACGTGACAGGAAGCGTGACAGTACTGCTGCAGCTCGGGAGTAAAGCGCACGTGCATGCCACCAATCGAGACGAGGCCTGACTCCCGTGGGGAGACTCAGAAGCACCCCAAGTTCCATGGCAACACTGGAGAGGAATCCTCAGGTTCTGGTACCGTCTCCACACAAGGACTGTGGCCCCAGCATGGACGGGAGAGGAATCCCCAGAGGTCCCCTAGCAACTCGCATGGGGACTGGCCTTTCCTGAGGCCACCAGAGCGGGTCCCTGAGGTCCCCGTCGTAACGCGAGAAGACCTGCCGCAACTCGAGAAAATCCAGGAGTTTCTCCCCTCTAGGCGAGAAGGGGCCCATTTCCGCTGAGGCGTCTCGAGGCTGATCGCACCTCACCTCTGGAACTTCGAAAGGGTCCTTCACTCCCTTGTTGGAAATCAAGAAGATCCCCGACATACCCGTCTGCACTCGAGAGGAAACACGAGGGTCCCGCCCACATCCAGAGGAGCCCCGTTTCGGCCTCATAGCTCGAGATGAGGGATCCTTCCCCTGCTTCATCGGGAAAGAGTTCTGGGCGTTCCTGTCGGATCTCAAGAGGAGGCCCTCTCAACAGGAACGGCGAGAGGAACTCCAGGGTCGTGCCACCATTCCAAGAGTCCCCCAGATGTCTGAGTCCATTCCAGAGGAACCTCTTTTCCCTTCACCGGCTCGTCTTTCACGCCGAGGATCGACTCACACCAAGGTGGCACGTGGCACAGCCCTGTGGGAAAGCCTCGTGGGAAAGCCTCGAGGGAAAGCCGCAGATCCCTTGATCCACGTGACAGGACGCGTGACACTTCTGCTGCAGCTCGGGAGGAAAGCGTACGTGCATGCCCCGACTCGAGACGAGGCCTGACTCCCCTGGGGAGACTCAGAAGCACCCCAAGATCCATGGCAACACTGGAGAAGAATCCTCAGGTTCCGGCCCCGACTCCACACAAGGACTGAGGCCCCGGCATGGACGGGAGAGGAATCCCGAGAGGTCCCCTAGCACCTCGCATGGGGACTGGCCTTTCCTGAGGCCACCAGAGCGGGTCCCTGAGGTCCCCGTCGTTACTCGAGAAGACCTGCCGCAAATCGAGAAAATCCAGGAGGTTCTCCCCTCCAGGCGAGATGAGGCCCATTTCCGCTGAGGCGTCTCGAGGCTGATCACACCTCACCTCTGGAATTTCGAAAGGTTCCTTCACACCCTTGGTGCAAATCAAGAAGTTCCCCGACATACCCGTCTCCACTCGAGAGGAAACACGAGGGTCTAGCCCACATCCAGTGGAGCCTCGTTTCCGCCTCGTAGCTCGAGATGAGGGATCCTTTCCCTGCTTCGTCGGGAAAGAGTTCCCGGCCTTCCCATCGCATCTCAAGAGGAGGCCCTCTCAAGAGGAACGGCGAGAGGAACTTCAGGGTCGTGCCACCATTCCAAGAGTCCCCCAGATGTCTCAGTCCATTCCAGAGGAACCACTTTTCCCTTCACTGGCTCGTCTTTCACGCCGAGGATCGACTCACACCAAGGTGCCACGTGGCACAACCCTGTGGGAAAGGTTCGTAGGAAAGCCTGGAGGGACAGCCTCGAGGGAAAGCCACAGATCCCTTGATCCACGTGACAGGAAGCGTGACACTACCGCTGCAGCTCGGGAGGAAAGCGCACTTGCATGCCCCCGCACGAAACGAGGCCTGACTCCACTGGGGAGACTCAGAAGCACCCAAGATCCATGGCAACACTGGAGAGGAATCCTCAGGTTCCGGCCCCGACTCCACACAAGGACTGAGGCCCCGGCATGGACGGGAGAGGAATCCCGAGAGGTCCCCTAGCAACTCGCCTGGGGACTGGCCTTTCCTGTGGCTACAAGAGCGGGTCCCTGAGGTCCCCGTCGTAACTCGAGAAGACCTGCCGCAACTCGAGAAAATCCAGGAGGTTCTCCCCTCCAGGCGAGATGAGGCCCATTTCCGCTGAGGCGTCTCGAGGCTGATCACACCTCACCTCTGGAACTTCGAAAGGGTCCTTCACACCCTTGGTGCAAATCAAGAAGTTCCCCGACATACCCGTCTCCACTCGAGAGGAAACACGAGGATCCCGCCCACATCCAGAGGAGCCCCGTTTCCGCCTCGTAGCTCGAGATGAGGGATCCTATCCCTGCTTCGTCGGGAAAGAGTTCCCGGCGTTCCCGTCGCATGTCAAGTGGAGGCCCTCTCAACAGGAACGGCGAGAGGAACTCCAGGGTCATGCCACCATTCCAAGAGTCCCCCAGATGTCTCAGTCCATTCCAGAGGAACCACTTTTCCCTTCACCGGCTCGTCTTTCACGCCGAGGATCGACTCATACCAAGGTGGCACGTGGCACAACCCTGTGGGTAAGGTTCGTAGGAAAGCCTGGAGGGACAGCCTCGAGGGAAAGCCACAGATCCCTTGATCCACGTGACAGGAAGCGTGACACTACCGCTGCAGCTCGGGAGGAAAGCTCACTTGCATGCCCCCGCACGAAACGAGGCCTGACTCCACTGGGGAGACTCAGAAGCACCCCAAGATCCATGGCAACACTGGAGAGGAATCCTCAGGTTCCGGCCCCGACTCCACACAAGGACTGAGGCCCCGGCATGGACGGGAGAGGAATCCCGAGAGGTCCCCTAGCAACTCGCCTGGGGACTGGCCTTTCCTGTGGCCACAAGAGCGGGTCCCTGAGGTCCCCGTCGTAACTCGAGAAGACCTGCCGCAACTCGAGAAAATCCAGGAGGTTCTCCCCTCCAGGCGAGATGAGGCCCATTTCCGCTGAGGCGTCTCGAGGCTGATCACACCTCACCTCTGGAACTTCGAAAGGGTCCTTCACACCCTTGGTGCAAATCAAGAAGTTCCCCGACATACCCGTCTCCACTCGAGAGGAAACACGAGGGTCCCGCCCACATCCAGAGGAGCCCCCTTTCTGCCTCGTAGCTCGAGATGAGGGATCCTTTCCCTGCTTCGTCGGGAAAGAGTTCCCAGCGTTCCCGGCGCATCTCAAGAGGAGGCCCTCTCAACAGGAACGGCGAGAGGAACTCCAGGGTCGTGCCACCATTCCAAGAGTCCCCCAGATGTCTCAGTCCATTCCAGAGGAACCTCTTTTCCCTTCACCGGCTCGTCTTTCACACCGAGGATCGACTCACACCAAGGTGTCACGTGGCACAGCCCTGTGGGAAAGCCTCGAGGGAAAGCCGCAGATCCCTTGATCCACGTGACAGGAGGCGTGCCACTACTGCTGCAGCTCGGGAGGAAAGCCCACGTGCATGCCCCCACTCGAGACGAGGCCTGACTCCCCTGGGGAGACTCAGAAGCACCCCAAGATCCATGGCAACAGTGGAGAGGAATCCTCAGGTTCCGGCCCCGAATCCACACAAGGACTGAGGCCCCGGCATGGACGGGAGAGGAATCCCGAGAGGTCCCCTAGCAACTCGCCTGGGGACTGGACTTTCCTGAGGCCACCAGAGCGGGTCCCTGAGGTCCCCGTCGTAACCCGAGAAGACCTGCCGCAACTCGAGAAAATCCAGGAGGTTCTCCCCTCCAGGCGAGATGAGGCCCATTTCCGCTGAGGCGTCTCGAGGCTGATCACACCTCACCTCTGGAACTGCCAAAGGGTCCTTCACACCCTTGGTGCAAATCAAGAAGTTCCCCGACATACCCGTCTCCACTCGAGAGGAAACACGAGGGTCCCGCCCACATCCAGAGGAGCCCCGTTTCCGCCTCGTAGCTCGAGATGAGGGATCCTATCCCTGCTTCGTCGGTAAAGAGTTCCCGGCGTTCCCGTCGCATGTCAAGAGGAGGACCTCTCAACAGGAATGGCGAGAGGAACTCCAGGGTCGTGCCACCATTCCAAGAGTCCCCCAGATATCTCAGTCCATTCCAGAGGAACCTCTTTTCCCTTTACCGGCTCGTCTTTCACGCCGAGGATCGACTCACACCAAGGTGGCACGTGGCACAGCCCTGTGGGAAAGCCTCGTGGGAAAGCCTCGAGGGAAAGCCGCAGATCCCTTGATCCACGTGACAGGACGCGTGACACTTCTGCTGCAGCTCGGGAGGAAAGCGTACGTGCATGCCCCCACACGAGACGAGGCCTGATTCCCCTGGGGAGACTCAGAAGCACCCCAAGATCCATGGCAACACTGGAGAAGAATCCTCAGGTTCCGGCCCCGACTCCACACAAGGACTGAGGCCCCGGCATGGACGGGAGAGGAATCCCGAGAGGTCCCCTAGCAACTCGCATGGGGACTGGCCTTTCCTGAGGCCACCAGAGCGGGTCCCTGAGGTCCCCGTCGTAACTCGAGAAGACCTGCCGCAAATCGAGAAAATCCAGGAGGTTCTCCCCTCCAGGCGAGATGAGGCCCATTTCCGCTGAGGCGTCTCGAGGCTGATCACACCTCACCTCTGGAATTTCGAAAGGTTCCTTCACACCCTTGGTGCAAATCAAGAAGTTCCCCGACATACCCGTCTCCACTCGAGAGGAAACACGAGGGTCCAGCCCACATCCAGAGGAGCCCCGTTTCCGCCTCGTAGCTCGAGATGAGGGATCCTTTCCCTGCTTCGTCGGGAAAGAGTTCCCGGCCTTCCCATCGCATCTCAAGAGGAGGCCCTCTCAAGAGGAACGGCGAGAGGAACTTCAGGGTCGTGCCACCATTCCAAGAGTCCCCCAGATGTCTCAGTCCATTCCAGAGGAACCACTTTTCCCTTCACCGGCTCGTCTTTCACGCCGAGGATCGACTCACACCAAGGTGCCACGTGGCACAACCCTGTGGAAAAGGTTCGTAGGAAAGCCTGGAGGGACAGCCTCGAGGGAAAGCCACAGATCCCTTGATCCACGTGACAGGAAGCGTGACACTACCGCTGCAGCTCGGGAGGAAAGCGCACTTGCATGCCCCCGCACGAAACGAGGCCTGACTCCACTGGGGAGACTCAGAAGCACCCAAGATCCATGGCAACACTGGAGAGGAATCCTCAGGTTCCGGCCCCGACTCCACACAAGGACTGAGGCCCTGGCATGGACGGGAGAGGAATCCCGAGAGGTCCCCTAGCAACTCGCCTGGAGACTGGCCTTTCCTGTGGCCACAAGAGCGGGTCCCTGAGGTCCCCGTCGTAACTCGAGAAGACCTGCCGCAACTCGAGAAAATCCAGGAGGTTCTCCCCTCCAGGCGAGATGAGGCCCATTTCCGCTGAGGCGTCTCGAGGCTGATCACACCTCACCTCTGGAACTTCGAAAGGGTCCTTCACACCCTTGGTGCAAATCAAGAAGTTCCCCGACATACCCGTCTCCACTCGAGAGGAAACACGAGGATCCCGCCCACATACAGAGGAGCCCCGTTTCTGCCTCGTAGCTCGAGATGAGGGATCCTATCCCTGCTTCGTCGGGAAAGAGTTCCCGGCGTTCCCGTCGCATGTCAAGTGGAGGCCCTCTCAACAGGAACGGCGAGAGGAACTCCAGGGTCATGCCACCATTCCAAGAGTCCCCCAGATGTCTCAGTCCATTCCAGAGGAACCACTTTTCCCTTCACCGGCTCGTCTTTCACGCCGAGGATCGACTCATACCAAGGTGGCACGTGGCACAACCCTGTGGGTAAGGTTCGTAGGAAACCTGGAGGGACAGCCTCGAGGGAAAGCCACAGATCCCTTGATCCACGTGACAGGAAGCGTGACACTACTGCTGCAGCTCGGGAGGAAAGCTCACTTGCATGCCCCCGCACGAAACGAGGCCTGACTCCACTGGGGAGACTCAGAAGCACCCCAAGATCCATGGCAACACTGGAGAGGAATCCTCAGGTTCCGGCCCCGACTCCACACAAGGACTGAGGCCCCGGCATGGACGGGAGAGGAATCCCGAGAGGTCCCCTAGCAACTCGCCTGGGGACTGGCCTTTCCTGTGGCCACAAGAGCGGGTCCCTGAGGTCCCCGTCGTAACTCGAGAAGACCTGCCGCAACTCGAGAAAATCCAGGAGGTTCTCCCCTCCAGGCGAGATGAGGCCCATTTCCGCTGAGGCGTCTCGAGGCTGATCACACCTCACCTCTGGAACTTCGAAAGGGTCCTTCACACCCTTGGTGCAAATCAAGAAGTTCCCCGACATACCCGTCTCCACTCGAGAGGAAACACGAGGGTCCCGCCCACATCCAGAGGAGCCCCCTTTCTGCCTCATAGCTCGAGGTGAGGGATCCTTTCCCTGCTTCGTCGGGAAAGAGTTCCCAGCGTTCCCGGCGCATCTCAAGAGGAGGCCCTCTCAACAGGAACGGCGAGAGGAACTCCAGGGTCGTGCCACCATTCCAAGAGTCCCCCAGATGTCTCAGTCCATTCCAGAGGAACCTCTTTTCCCTTCACCGGCTCGTCTTTCACGCCGAGGATCGACTCACACCAAGGTGTCACGTGGCACAGCCCTGTGGGAAAGCCTCGAGGGAAAGCCACAGATCCCTTGATCCACGTGACAGGAGGCGTGCCACTACTGCTGCAGCTCGGGAGGAAAGCCCACGTGCATGCCCCCACTCGAGACGAGGCCTGACTCCCCTGGGGAGACTCAGAAGCACCCCAAGATCCATGGCAACACTGGAGAGGAATCCTCAGGTTCCGGCCCCGAATCCACACAAGGACTGAGGCCCCGGCATGGACGGGAGAGGAATCCCGAGAGGTCCCCTAGCAACTCGCCTGGGGACTGGACTTTCCTGAGGCCACCAGAGCGGGTCCCTGAGGTCCCCGTCGTAACCCGAGAAGACCTGCCGCAACTCGAGAAAATCCAGGAGGTTCTCCCCTCCAGGCGAGATGAGGCCCATTTCCGCTGAGGCGTCTCGAGGCTGATCACACCTCACCTCTGGAACTTCGAAAGGGTCCTTCACACCCTTGGTGTAAATCAAGAAGTTCCCCGACATACCCGTCTCCACTCGAGAGGAAACATGAGGGTCCCGCCCACATCCAGAGGAGCCCCGTTTCCGCCTCGTAGCTCGAGATGAGGGATCCTATCCCTACTTCGTCGGTAAAGAGTTCCCGGCGTTCCCGTCGCATGTCAAGAGGAGGACCTCTCAACAGGAATGGCGAGAGGAACTCCAGGGTCGTGCCACCATTCCAAGAGTCCCCCAGATGTCTCAGTCCATTCCAGAGGAACCTCTTTTCCCTTTACCGGCTCGTCTTTCACGCCGAGGATCGACTCACACCAAGGTGGCACGTGGCACAGCCCTGTGGGAAAGCCTTGTGGGAAAGCCTCGAGGGAAAGCCGCAGATCCCTTGATCCACGTGACAGGACGCGTGACACTTCTGCTGCAGCTCGGGAGGAAAGCGTACGTGCATGCCCCGACTCGAGACGAGGCCTGACTCCCCTGGGGAGACTCAGAAGCACCCCAAGATCCATGGCAACACTGGAGAAGAATCCTCAGGTTCCGGCCCCGACTCCACACAAGGACTGAGGCCCCGGCATGGATGGGAGAGGAATCCCGAGAGGTCCCCTAGCAACTCGCATGGGGACTGGCCTTTCCTGAGGCCACCAGAGCGGGTCCCTGAGGTCCCCGTCGTAACTCGAGAAGACCTGCGCAAATCGAGAAAATCCAGGAGGTTCTCCCCTCCAGGCGAGATGAGGCCCATTTCCGCTGAGGTGTCTCGAGGCTGATCACACCTCACCTCTGGAATTTCGAAAGGTTCCTTCACACCCTTGGTGCAAATCAAGAAGTTCCCCGACATACCCGTCTCCACTCGAGAGGAAACACGAGGGTCCAGCCCACATCCAGAGGAGCCCCGTTTCCGCCTCGTAGCTCGAGATGAGGGATCCTTTCCCTGCTTCGTCGGGAAAGAGTTCCCGGCCTTCCCATCGCATCTCAAGAGGAGGCCCTCTCAAGAGGAACGGCGAGAGGAACTTCAGGGTCGTGCCACCATTCCAAGAGTCCCCCAGATGTCTCAGTCCATTCCAGAGGAACCACTTTTCCCTTCACCGGCTCGTCTTTCACGCCGAGGATCGACTCACACCAAGGTGCCACGTGGCACAACCCTGTGGGAAAGGTTCGTAGGAAAGCCTGGAGGGACAGCCTCGAGGGAAAGCCACAGATCCCTTGATCCACGTGACAGGAAGCGTGACACTACCGCTGCAGCTCGGGAGGAAAGCGCACTTGCATGCCCCCGCACGAAACGAGGCCTGACTCCACTGGGGAGACTCAGAAGCACCCAAGATCCATGGCAACACTGGAGAGGAATCCTCAGGTTCCGGCCCCGACTCCACACAAGGACTGAGGCCCCGGCATGGACGGGAGAGGAATCCCGAGAGGTCCCCTAGCAACTCGCCTGGGGACTGGCCTTTCCTGTGGCCACAAGAGCGGGTCCCTGAGGTCCCCGTCGTAACTCGAGAAGACCTGCCGCAACTCGAGAAAATCCAGGAGGTTCTCCCCTCCAGGCGAGATGAGGCCCATTTCCGCTGAGGCGTCTCGAGGCTGATCACACCTCACCTCTGGAACTTCGAAAGGGAACTTCACACCCTTGGTGCAAATCAAGAAGTTCCCCGACATACCCGTTTCCACTCGAGAGGAAACACGAGGGTCCCGCCCACATCCAGAGGAGCCCCGTTTCCGCCTCGTAGCTCGAGATGAGGGATCCTTTCCCTGCATCGTCGGGAAAGAGTTCCCGGCCTTCCCGTCGCATCTCAAGAGGAGGCCCTCTGAACAGGAACGGCGACAGGAACTCCAGGGTCGTGCCACCATTCCAAGAGTCCCCCAGATGTCTCAGTCCATTCCAGATGATCCTCTTTTCCCTTCACCGGCTCGTCTTTCACGCCGAGGATCGACTCACACCATTGTGGCACGTGGCACAGCCCTGTGGGAAAGCCTCGTCGGAAATCTTCGAGGGAAACCCGCAGATCCCTTTATCCACGTGACAGGAAGCGTGACAGTACTGCTGCAGCTCGGGAGGAAAGCGCACGTGCATGCCACCACTCGAGACGAGGCCTGACTCCCCTGGGGATACTCAGAAGCACCCCAAGTTCCATGGCAACACTGGAGAGGAATCCTCAGGTTCTGGCCCCGTCTCCACACAAGGACTGAGGCCCCGGCATGGACGGGAGAGGAATCCCGAGAGGTCCCCTAGCAACTCGCATGGGGACTGGCCTTTCCTGAGGCCACCAGAGCGGGACCCTGAGGTCCCCGTCGTAACTCGAGAAGACCTGCCGCAACTCGAGAAAATCCAGGAGTTTCTCCCCTCCAGGCGAGATGGGGCCCATTTCCGCTGAGGCGTCTCGAGGCTGATCACACCTCACCTCTGGAACTTCGAAAGGGTCCTTC
This sequence comes from Budorcas taxicolor, assembly GCF_023091745.1. Lineage (NCBI taxonomy): Eukaryota > Metazoa > Chordata > Mammalia > Artiodactyla > Bovidae > Budorcas > Budorcas taxicolor. The sequence goes on along the minus strand of NC_068935.1, from coordinate 138,017,526 downwards.
ACTCCCTTGTTGGAAATCAAGAAGATCCCCGACATACCCGTCTGCACTCGAGAGGAAACACGAGGGTCCCGCCCACATCCAGAGGAGCCCCGTTTCCGCCTCGTAGCTCGAGATGAGGGATCCTTTCCCTGCTTCATCGGGAAAGAGTTCTGGGCGTTCCCGTCGGATCTCAAGAGGAAGCCCTCTAAAAAGGAACGGCGAGAGGAACTCCAGGGTCGTGCCAGCATTCCAAGAGTCCCCCAGATGTCTCAGTTCATTCCAGAGGAACCTCTTTTCCCTTCACCGGCTCGTCTTTCACGCAGAGGATCGACTCACACCAAGGTGGCACGTGGCACGGCCCTGTGGGAAAGCCTCGTGGGAAAGCCTCGAACGAAAGCCTCGAGGGAAAGCCACAGATCCCTTGATCCACGTGACAGGAAGCGTGACAATACTGCTGCAGCTCGGGAGGAAAGCGCACGTGTATGGCCCCACTCGAGACGAGGCCTGACTCCCCTGGGGAGACTCAGAAGCACTCCAAGATCCATGTCAACACTGGAGAGGAATCCTCAGGTTTCGGCCCAGACTCCACACAAGGTCTTAGGCCCCGGCATGGACGGGAGAGGAATCCCGAGATGGCCCCTAGCAACTCGCATGGGTCTGGCCTCTCCTGAGGCCACCAGAGCGGGTCCTGTGGTCTCTGTCGTAACTCGAGAAGACCTGCCTCAACTCGAGAAAATCCAGGAGGTTCTCCCCTCCAGGCGAGATGAAGCCCATTTCCGCTGAGGCGTCTCCAGGCTGATCACACCTCACCTCTGGAACTTCGAAAGGGTCCTTCACACCCTTGTTGGAAATCAAGAAGTTCCCCGACATACCCGTGTTCACTCGAGAGGAAACACGAGGGTCCCGTCCACATCCAGAGGAGCCACGTTTCGGCATCGTAGCTCGAGATGAGGGATCCTTTCCCTGCTTCGTCGGGATAGAGTTCCCGGCGTTCCCGTCGCATCTCAAGAGGAGGCCCTCTCAACAGGAATGGCGAGAGGAACTCCAGGGTCGTGCCACCATTCCAAGAATCCCTCAGATGTTTCAGTCCATTTCAGAGGAACCTCTTTTCCCTTCACCGGCTCGTCTTTCACGCCGAGGATCGACTCACACCAAGGTGGCACGTGGCACAGACCTGTGGGAAAGCCTCGTGGGAAAGCCTCGAGGGACAGCCTCGAGGGAAAGCCACAGATTCCTTTATCCACGTGACAGGAAGCGTGACACTAATGCTGCAGCTCGGGAGGAAAGCGCACGTGCATGCCCCCACTCCAGACGAGGCCTGACTCCCCTGGGGAGACTCAGAAGCACCCCAAGATCCATGGCAACACTGGAGAGGAATCCTCAGGTTCCGGCCCCGACTCCACACAAGGACTGAGGCCCCGGCATGGACGGGAGAGGAATCCCGAGAGGACCCCTACAACTCGCATGGGGACTGGCCTTTCCTGAGGCCACCAGAGCGGGTCCCTGAGGTCCCCGTCGTTACTCGAGAAGACCTGCCGCAACTCGAGAAAATCCAGGAGGTTCTCCCCTCCAGGCGAGATGAGGCCCATTTCCGCTGAGGCGTCTCCAGGCTGATCACACCTCACCTCTGGAACTTCGAAAGGGTCCTTCACACCCTTGGTGCGAATCAAGAAGTTCCCCGACATACCCGTCTCCACTCGAGAGGAAACACGAGGATCCCGCCCACATCCAGAGGAGCCCCGTTTCCGCCTCGTAGCTCGAGATGAGGGATCCTATCCCTGCTTCGTCGGGAAAGAGTTCCCGGCGTTCCCGTCGCATGTCAAGTGGAGGCCCTCTCAACAGGAACGGCGAGAGGAACTCCAGGGTCATGCCACCATTCCAAGAGTCCCCCAGATGTCTCAGTCCATTCCAGAGGAACCACTTTTCCCTTCACCGGCTCGTCTTTCACGCCGAGGATCGACTCATACCAAGGTGGCACGTGGCACAACCCTGTGGGTAAGGTTCGTAGGAAACCTGGAGGGACAGCCTCGAGGGAAAGCCACAGATCCCTTGATCCACGTGACAGGAAGCGTGACACTACTGCTGCAGCTCGGGAGGAAAGCTCACTTGCATGCCCCCGCACGAAACGAGGCCTGACTCCACTGGGGAGACTCAGAAGCACCCCAAGATCCATGGCAACACTGGAGAGGAATCCTCAGGTTCCGGCCCCGACTCCACACAAGGACTGAGGCCCCGGCATGGACGGGAGAGGAATCCCGAGAGGTCCCCTAGCAACTCGCCTGGGGACTGGCCTTTCCTGTGGCCACAAGAGCGGGTCCCTGAGGTCCCCGTCGTAACTCGAGAAGACCTGCCGCAACTCGAGAAAATCCAGGAGGTTCTCCCCTCCAGGCGAGATGAGGCCCATTTCCGCTGAGGCGTCTCGAGGCTGATCACACCTCACCTCTGGAACTTCGAAAGGGTCCTTCACACCCTTGGTGCAAATCAAGAAGTTCCCCGACATACCCGTCTCCACTCGAGAGGAAACACGAGGGTCCCGCCCACATCCAGAGGAGCCCCCTTTCTGCCTCATAGCTCGAGGTGAGGGATCCTTTCCCTGCTTCGTCGGGAAAGAGTTCCCAGCGTTCCCGGCGCATCTCAAGAGGAGGCCCTCTCAACAGGAACGGCGAGAGGAACTCCAGGGTCGTGCCACCATTCCAAGAGTCCCCCAGATGTCTCAGTCCATTCCAGAGGAACCTCTTTTCCCTTCACCGGCTCGTCTTTCACGCCGAGGATCGACTCACACCAAGGTGTCACGTGGCACAGCCCTGTGGGAAAGCCTCGAGGGAAAGCCACAGATCCCTTGATCCACGTGACAGGAGGCGTGCCACTACTGCTGCAGCTCGGGAGGAAAGCCCACGTGCATGCCCCCACTCGAGACGAGGCCTGACTCCCCTGGGGAGACTCAGAAGCACCCCAAGATCCATGGCAACACTGGAGAGGAATCCTCAGGTTCCGGCCCCGAATCCACACAAGGACTGAGGCCCCGGCATGGACGGGAGAGGAATCCCGAGAGGTCCCCTAGCAACTCGCCTGGGGACTGGACTTTCCTGAGGCCACCAGAGCGGGTCCCTGAGGTCCCCGTCGTAACCCGAGAAGACCTGCCGCAACTCGAGAAAATCCAGGAGGTTCTCCCCTCCAGGCGAGATGAGGCCCATTTCCGCTGAGGCGTCTCGAGGCTGATCACACCTCACCTCTGGAACTTCGAAAGGGTCCTTCACACCCTTGGTGTAAATCAAGAAGTTCCCCGACATACCCGTCTCCACTCGAGAGGAAACATGAGGGTCCCGCCCACATCCAGAGGAGCCCCGTTTCCGCCTCGTAGCTCGAGATGAGGGATCCTATCCCTACTTCGTCGGTAAAGAGTTCCCGGCGTTCCCGTCGCATGTCAAGAGGAGGACCTCTCAACAGGAATGGCGAGAGGAACTCCAGGGTCGTGCCACCATTCCAAGAGTCCCCCAGATGTCTCAGTCCATTCCAGAGGAACCTCTTTTCCCTTTACCGGCTCGTCTTTCACGCCGAGGATCGACTCACACCAAGGTGGCACGTGGCACAGCCCTGTGGGAAAGCCTTGTGGGAAAGCCTCGAGGGAAAGCCGCAGATCCCTTGATCCACGTGACAGGACGCGTGACACTTCTGCTGCAGCTCGGGAGGAAAGCGTACGTGCATGCCCCGACTCGAGACGAGGCCTGACTCCCCTGGGGAGACTCAGAAGCACCCCAAGATCCATGGCAACACTGGAGAAGAATCCTCAGGTTCCGGCCCCGACTCCACACAAGGACTGAGGCCCCGGCATGGACGGGAGAGGAATCCCGAGAGGTCCCCTAGCAACTCGCATGGGGACTGGCCTTTCCTGAGGCCACCAGAGCGGGTCCCTGAGGTCCCCGTCGTAACTCGAGAAGACCTGCCGCAAATCGAGAAAATCCAGGAGGTTCTCCCCTCCAGGCGAGATGAGGCCCATTTCCGCTGAGGTGTCTCGAGGCTGATCACACCTCACCTCTGGAATTTCGAAAGGTTCCTTCACACCCTTGGTGCAAATCAAGAAGTTCCCCGACATACCCGTCTCCACTCGAGAGGAAACACGAGGGTCCAGCCCACATCCAGAGGAGCCCCGTTTCCGCCTCGTAGCTCGAGATGAGGGATCCTTTCCCTGCTTCGTCGGGAAAGAGTTCCCGGCCTTCCCATCGCATCTCAAGAGGAGGCCCTCTCAAGAGGAACGGCGAGAGGAACTTCAGGGTCGTGCCACCATTCCAAGAGTCCCCCAGATGTCTCAGTCCATTCCAGAGGAACCACTTTTCCCTTCACCGGCTCGTCTTTCACGCCGAGGATCGACTCACACCAAGGTGCCACGTGGCACAACCCTGTGGGAAAGGTTCGTAGGAAAGCCTGGAGGGACAGCCTCGAGGGAAAGCCACAGATCCCTTGATCCACGTGACAGGAAGCGTGACACTACCGCTGCAGCTCGGGAGGAAAGCGCACTTGCATGCCCCCGCACGAAACGAGGCCTGACTCCACTGGGGAGACTCAGAAGCACCCAAGATCCATGGCAACACTGGAGAGGAATCCTCAGGTTCCGGCCCCGACTCCACACAAGGACTGAGGCCCCGGCATGGACGGGAGAGGAATCCCGAGAGGTCCCCTAGCAACTCGCCTGGGGACTGGCCTTTCCTGTGGCCACAAGAGCGGGTCCCTGAGGTCCCCGTCGTAACTCGAGAAGACCTGCCGCAACTCGAGAAAATCCAGGAGGTTCTCCCCTCCAGGCGAGATGAGGCCCATTTCCGCTGAGGCGTCTCGAGGCTGATCACACCTCACCTCTGGAACTTCGAAAGGGAACTTCACACCCTTGGTGCAAATCAAGAAGTTCCCCGACATACCCGTTTCCACTCGAGAGGAAACACGAGGGTCCCGCCCACATCCAGAGGAGCCCCGTTTCCGCCTCGTAGCTCGAGATGAGGGATCCTTTCCCTGCATCGTCGGGAAAGAGTTCCCGGCCTTCCCGTCGCATCTCAAGAGGAGGCCCTCTGAACAGGAACGGCGACAGGAACTCCAGGGTCGTGCCACCATTCCAAGAGTCCCCCAGATGTCTCAGTCCATTCCAGATGATCCTCTTTTCCCTTCACCGGCTCGTCTTTCACGCCGAGGATCGACTCACACCATTGTGGCACGTGGCACAGCCCTGTGGGAAAGCCTCGTCGGAAATCTTCGAGGGAAACCCGCAGATCCCTTTATCCACGTGACAGGAAGCGTGACAGTACTGCTGCAGCTCGGGAGGAAAGCGCACGTGCATGCCACCACTCGAGACGAGGCCTGACTCCCCTGGGGATACTCAGAAGCACCCCAAGTTCCATGGCAACACTGGAGAGGAATCCTCAGGTTCTGGCCCCGTCTCCACACAAGGACTGAGGCCCCGGCATGGACGGGAGAGGAATCCCGAGAGGTCCCCTAGCAACTCGCATGGGGACTGGCCTTTCCTGAGGCCACCAGAGCGGGACCCTGAGGTCCCCGTCGTAACTCGAGAAGACCTGCCGCAACTCGAGAAAATCCAGGAGTTTCTCCCCTCCAGGCGAGATGGGGCCCATTTCCGCTGAGGCGTCTCGAGGCTGATCACACCTCACCTCTGGAACTTCGAAAGGGTCCTTCACTCCCTTGTTGGAAATCAAGAAGATCCCCGACATACCCGTCTGCACTCGAGAGGAAACACGAGGGTCCCGCCCACATCCAGAGGAGCCCCGTTTCCGCCTCGTAGCTCGAGATGAGGGATCCTTTCCCTGCTTCATCGGGAAAGAGTTCTGGGCGTTCCCGTCGGATCTCAAGAGGAAGCCCTCTAAAAAGGAACGGCGAGAGGAACTCCAGGGTCGTGCCAGCATTCCAAGAGTCCCCCAGATGTCTCAGTTCATTCCAGAGGAACCTCTTTTCCCTTCACCGGCTCGTCTTTCACGCAGAGGATCGACTCACACCAAGGTGGCACGTGGCACGGCCCTGTGGGAAAGCCTCGTGGGAAAGCCTCGAACGAAAGCCTCGAGGGAAAGCCACAGATCCCTTGATCCACGTGACAGGAAGCGTGACAATACTGCTGCAGCTCGGGAGGAAAGCGCACGTGTATGGCCCCACTCGAGACGAGGCCTGACTCCCCTGGGGAGACTCAGAAGCACTCCAAGATCCATGTCAACACTGGAGAGGAATCCTCAGGTTTCGGCCCAGACTCCACACAAGGTCTTAGGCCCCGGCATGGACGGGAGAGGAATCCCGAGATGGCCCCTAGCAACTCGCATGGGTCTGGCCTCTCCTGAGGCCACCAGAGCGGGTCCTGTGGTCTCTGTCGTAACTCGAGAAGACCTGCCTCAACTCGAGAAAATCCAGGAGGTTCTCCCCTCCAGGCGAGATGAAGCCCATTTCCGCTGAGGCGTCTCCAGGCTGATCACACCTCACCTCTGGAACTTCGAAAGGGTCCTTCACACCCTTGTTGGAAATCAAGAAGTTCCCCGACATACCCGTGTTCACTCGAGAGGAAACACGAGGGTCCCGTCCACATCCAGAGGAGCCACGTTTCGGCATCGTAGCTCGAGATGAGGGATCCTTTCCCTGCTTCGTCGGGATAGAGTTCCCGGCGTTCCCGTCGCATCTCAAGAGGAGGCCCTCTCAACAGGAATGGCGAGAGGAACTCCAGGGTCGTGCCACCATTCCAAGAATCCCTCAGATGTTTCAGTCCATTTCAGAGGTACCTCTTTTCCCTTCACCGGCTCGTCTTTCACGCCGAGGATCGACTCACACCAAGGTGGCACGTGGCACAGACCTGTGGGAAAGCCTCGTGGGAAAGCCTCGAGGGACAGCCTCGAGGGAAAGCCACAGATTCCTTTATCCACGTGACAGGAAGCGTGACACTAATGCTGCAGCTCGGGAGGAAAGCGCACGTGCATGCCCCCACTCCAGACGAGGCCTGACTCCCCTGGGGAGACTCAGAAGCACCCCAAGATCCATGGCAACACTGGAGAGGAATCCTCAGGTTCCGGCCCCGACTCCACACAAGGACTGAGGCCCCGGCATGGACGGGAGAGGAATCCCGAGAGGACCCCTACAACTCGCATGGGGACTGGCCTTTCCTGAGGCCACCAGAGCGGGTCCCTGAGGTCCCCGTCGTTACTCGAGAAGACCTGCCGCAACTCGAGAAAATCCAGGAGGTTCTCCCCTCCAGGCGAGATGAGGCCCATTTCCGCTGAGGCGTCTCCAGGCTGATCACACCTCACCTCTGGAACTTCGAAAGGGTCCTTCACACCCTTGGTGCGAATCAAGAAGTTCCCCGACATACCCGTCTCCACTCGAGAGGAAACACGAGGGTCCCGCCCACATCCAGAGGAGCCCCGTTTCCGCCTCGTAGCTCGAGATGAGGGATCCTTTCCCTGCATCGTCGGGAAAGAGTTCCCGGCCTTCCCGTCGCATCTCAAGAGGAGGCCCTCTCAACAGGAACGGCGAGAGGAACTCCAGGGTCGTGCCACCATTCCAAGAGTCCCCCAGATGTCTCAGTCCATTCCAGAGGAACCTCTTTTCCCTTCACCGGCTCGTCTTTCACGCCGAGGATCGACTCACACCATTGTGGCACGTGACACAGCCCTGTGGGAAAGCCTCGTCGGAAATCTTCGAGGGAAACCCGCAGATCCCTTGATCCACGTGACAGGAAGCGTGACAGTACTGCTGCAGCTCGGGAGGAAAGCGCACGTGCATGCCACCACTCGAGACGAGGCCTGACTCCCCTGGGGAGACTCAGAAGCACCCCAAGTTCCATGGCAACACTGGAGAGGAATCCTCAGGTTCCGGCCCCGTCTCCGCACAAGGACTGAGGCCCCGGCATGGACGGGAGAGGAATCCCGAGAGGTCCCCTAACAACTCGCATGGGGACTGGCCTTTCCTGAAGCCACCAGAGCGGGTCCCTGAGGTCCCCGTCGTAACTCGAGAAGACCTGCCGCAACTCGAGAAAATCCAGGAGGTTCTCCCCTCCAGGCGAGATGAGGCCCATTTCCGCTGAGGCGTCTCGAGGCTGATCACACCTCACCTCTCTAACTTCGAATGGGTCCTTCACACCCTTGGTGCAAATCAAGAAGTTCCCCGACATACCCGTCTCCACTCGAGAGGAAACACGAGGGTCCCGCCCACATCCAGAGGAGCCCCGTTTCCGCCTCGTAGCTCGAGATGAGGCATCCTTTCCCTGCTTCGTCGGTCAAGAGTTCCCGGCGTTCGCGTCGTATCTCAAGAGGAGTCCGTCTCAACAGGAACGGCGAGAGAAACTCCAGGGTCGTGCCACCATTCCAAGAGTCCCCCAGATGTCTCAGTCCATTCCAGAGGAACCTCTTTTCCCTTCACCGGTTCGTCTTTCACACCGAGGATCGACTCACACCAAGGTGGAACGTGGCACAACCCTGTGGGAAAGCCTCGTGAGAAAGCCTCGAGCGAAAGCCTCGAGGGAAACCACAGATCCCTTTATCCACGTGACAGGAAGCGTGACACTACTGCAGCAGCTCGGGAGGAAAGCGCATGTGCATGCCCCCACTCGAGACGAGGCCTGACTCCCCTGGGGAGACTCAGAAGCACCCCAAGATCCATGACAACACTGGAGAGGAATCCTCAGGTTCCGGCCCCGACTCCACACAAGATCTTAGGCCCCGGCATGGACGGGAGAGGAATCCCGAAATGCCCCCGAGCAACTCGCATGGGGACTGGCCTTTCCTGAGGCCACCAGAGCGGGTCCCTGAGGTCCCCGTCGTTACTCGAGAAGACCTGCCGCAACTCGAGAAAATCCAGGAGGTTCTCCCCTCCAGGCGAGATGAGGCCCATTTCCGCTGAGGCGTCTCCAGGCTGATCACACCTCACCTCTGGAACTTCGAAAGGGTCCTTCACACCCTTGGTGCGAATCAAGAAGTTCCCCGACATACCCGTCTCCACTCGAGAGGAAACACGAGGGTCCCGCCCACATCCAGAGGAGCCCCGTTTCCGCCTCGTAGCTCGAGATGAGGGATCCTTTCCCTGCATCGTCGGGAAAGAGTTCCCGGCCTTCCCGTCGCATCTCAAGAGGAGGCCCTCTCAACAGGAACGGCGAGAGGAACTCCAGGGTCGTGCCACCATTCCAAGAGTCCCCCAGATGTCTCAGTCCATTCCAGAGGAACCTCTTTTCCCTTCACCGGCCCGTCTTTCACGCCGAGGATCGACTCACACCAAGGTGGCACGTGGCACAGCCCTGTGGGAAAGCCTCGTGGGAAAGCCTCGAGGGAAAGACTCAGATCCCTTTATCCACGTGACAGGAAGCATGACACTACTGCTGCAGCTCGGGAGGAAAGCGCACGTGCATGCCCCCACTCCAGACGAGGCCTGACTACCCTGGGGAGACTCAGAAGCACCCCAAGATCCATGGCAACACTGGAGAGGAATCCTCAGGTTCCGGCCCCGACTGCACACAAGGACTGAGGCCCCGGCATGGACGGGAGAGGAATCCCGAGAGGACCCCTACAACTCGCATGGGGACTGGCCTTTCCTGAGGCCACCAGAGCGGGTCCCTGAGGTCCCCGTCGTTACTCGAGAAGACCTGCCGCAACTCGAGAAAATCCAGGAGGTTCTCCCCTCCAGGCGAGTTGAGGCCCATTTCCGCTGAGGCGTCTCCAGGCGGATCACACCTCACCTCTGGAACTTCGAAAGGGTCCTTCACACCCTTGGTGCAAATCAAGAAGTTCCCCGACATACCCGTCTCCACTCGAGAGGAAACACGAGGGTCCCGCCCACATCCAGAGGAGCCCCCTTTCTGCCTCGTAGCTCGAGATGAGGGATCCTTTCCCTGCTTCGTCGGGAAAGAGTTCCCAGCGTTCCCGGCGCATCTCAAGAGGAGGCCCTCTCAAGAGGAACGGCGAGAGGAACTCCAGGGTCGTGCCACCATTCCAAGAGTCCCCCAGATGTCTCAGTCCATTCCAGAGGAACCTCTTTTCCCTTCACCGGCTCGTCTTTCACGCCGAGGATCGACTCACACCAAGGTGTCACGTGGCACAGCCCTGTGGGAAAGCCTCGAGGGAAAGCCGCAGATCCCTTGATCCACGTGACAGGAGGCGTGCCACTACTGCTGCAGCTCAGGAGGAAAGCCCACGTGCATGCCCCCACTCGAGACGAGGCCTGACTCCCCTGGGGAGACTCAGAAGCACCCCAAGATCCATGGCAACACTGGAGAGGAATCCTCAGGTTCCGGCCCCGAATCCACACAAGGACTGAGGCCCCGGCATGGACGGGAGAGGAATCCCGAGAGGTCCCCTAGCAACTCGCCTGGGGACTGGACTTTCCTGAGGCCACCAGAGCGGGTCCCTGAGGTCCCCGTCGTAACCCGAGAAGACCTGCCGCAACTCGAGAAAATCCAGGAGGTTCTCCCCTCCAGGCGAGATGAGGCCCATTTCCGCTGAGGCGTCTCGAGGCTGATCACACCTCACCTCTGGAACTTCGAAAGGGTCCTTCACACCCTTGGTGCAAATCAAGAAGTTCCCCGACATACCCGTCTCCACTCGAGAGGAAACACGAGGGTCCCGCCCACATCCAGAGGAGCCCCGTTTCCGCCTCGTAGCTCGAGATGAGGGATCCTATCCCTGCTTCGTCGGTAAAGAGTTCCCGGCGTTCCCGTCGCATGTCAAGAGGAGGACCTCTCAACAGGAATGGCGAGAGGAACTCCAGGGTCGTGCCACCATTCCAAGAGTCCCCCAGATGTCTCAGTCCATTCCAGAGGAACCTCTTTTCCCTTTACCGGCTCGTCTTTCACGCCGAGGATCGACTCACACCAAGGTGGCACGTGGCACAGCCCTGTGGGAAAGCCTCGTGGGAAAGCCTCGAGGGAAAGCCACAGATCCCTTGATCCACGTGACAGGACGCGTGACACTTCTGCTGCAGCTCGGGAGGAAAGCGTACGTGCATGCCCCGACTCGAGACGAGGCCTGACTCCCCTGGGGAGACTCAGAAGCACCCCAAGATCCATGGCAACACTGGAGAAGAATCCTCAGGTTCCGGCCCCGACTCCACACAAGGACTGAGGCCCCGGCATGGACGGGAGAGGAATCCCGAGAGGTCCCCTAGCAACTCGCATGGGGACTGGCCTTTCCTGAGGCCACCAGAGCGGGTCCCTGAGGTCCCCGTCGTAACTCGAGAAGACCTGCCGCAAATCGAGAAAATCCAGGAGGTTCTCCCCTCCAGGCGAGATGAGGCCCATTTCCGCTGAGGCGTCTCGAGGCTGATCACACCTCACCTCTGGAATTTCGAAAGGTTCCTTCACACCCTTGGTGCAAATCAAGAAGTTCCCCGACATACCCGTCTCCACTCGAGAGGAAACACGAGGGTCCAGCCCACATCCAGAGGAGCCCCGTTTCCGCCTCGTAGCTCGAGATGAGGGATCCTTTCCCTGCTTCGTCGGGAAAGAGTTCCCGGCCTTCCCATCGCATCTCAAGAGGAGGCCCTCTCAAGAGGAACGGCGAGAGGAACTTCAGGGTCGTGCCACCATTCCAAGAGTCCCCCAGATGTCTCAGTCCATTCCAGAGGAACCACTTTTCCCTTCACCGGCTCGTCTTTCACGCCGAGGATCGACTCACACCAAGGTGCCACGTGGCACAACCCTGTGGGTAAGGTTCGTAGGAAAGCCTGGAGGGACAGCCTCGAGGGAAAGCCACAGATCCCTTGATCCACGTGACAGGAAGCGTGACACTACCGCTGCAGCTCGGGAGGAAAGCGCACTTGCATGCCCCCGCACGAAACGAGGCCTGACTCCACTGGGGAGACTCAGAAGCACCCAAGATCCATGGCAACACTGGAGAGGAATCCTCAGGTTCCGGCCCCGACTCCACACAAGGACTGAGGCCCCGGCATGGACGGGAGAGGAATCCCGAGAGGTCCCCTAGCAACTCGCCTGGGGACTGGCCTTTCCTGTGGCCACAAGAGCGGGTCCCTGAGGTCCCCGTCGTAACTCGAGAAGACATGCCGCAACTCGAGAAAATCCAGGAGGTTCTCCCTCCAGGCGAGATGAGGCCCATTTCCGCTGAGGCGTCTCGAGGCTGATCACACCTCACCTCTGGAACTTCGAAAGGGTCCTTCACACCCTTGGTGCAAATCAAGAAGTTCCCCGACATAACCGTCTCCACTCGAGAGGAAACACAAGGATCCCGCCCACATCCAGAGGAGCCCCGTTTCCGCCTCGTAGCTCGAGATGAGGGATCCTATCCCTGCTTCGTCGGGAAAGAGTTCCCGGCGTTCCCGTCGCATGTCAAGTGGAGGCCCTCTAAACAGGAACGGCGAGAGGAACTCCAGGGTCGTGCCACCATTCCAAGAGTCCCCCAGATGTCTCAGTCCATTCCAGAGGAACCTCTTTTCCCTTCACCGGATGTCTTTCACGCCGAGGATCGACTCACACCAAGGTGGCACGTGGCACAGCCCTGTGGGAAAGCCTCGTGGGAAAGCCTCGAGCGAAAGCCTCGAGGGCAAGCCACAGATCCCTTGATCTACGTGACAGGAAGCGTGACACTACTGCTGCAGCTCGGGAGGAAAGTGCCCGTGCATGCCCCCACTCGATACGAGGCCTGACTCCCCTGGGGAGACTCAGAAGCACCCCAAGATCCATGGCAACACTGGAGAGGAATCCTCAGGTTCCGGCCCCGACTCCACACAAGGTCTTAGGCCCCGGCATGGACGGGAGAGGAATCCCGAGATGGCCCCTAGCAACTCGCATGGGGACTGGCCTCTCCTGAGGCCACCAGAGCGGGTCCCTGACGTCCCCGTCGTAACTCAAGAAGACCTGCCGCAAGTCGAGAAAATCCAGGAGGTTCTCCCCTCCAGGCGAGATGAGGCCCATTTCCGCTGAGGCGTCTCGAGGCTGATCACACCTCACCTCTGGAACTTCGAAAGGGTCCTTCACACCCTTGGTGCAAATCAAGAAGTTCCCCGACATACCAGTCTCCACTCGAGAGGAAACACGAGGGTCCCGCCCACATCCAGAGGAGCCCCGTTTCCGCCTCGTAGCTCGAGATGAGGGATCCTTTCCCTGCTTCGTCGGGAAAGAGTTCCCGGCCTTCCCGTCGCATCTCAAGAGGAGGCCCTCTCATCAGGAACGGCGAGAGGAACTCCAGGGTCGTGCCACCATTCCAAGAGCCCCCAGATGTCTCAGTCCATTCCAGAGGAACCTCTTTTCCCTTCAACGGCTCCTCTTTCACGACGAGGATCGACTCACACCAAGGTGGCACGTGGCACAGCCCTGTGGAAAAGCCTCGTGGGAAAGACTCGAGGGAAACCCGCAGATCCCTTGATCCACCTGACAGGAAGCGTGACAGTACTGCTGCAGCTTGGGAGGAAAGCGCACGTGCATGCCCCCACTCAAGTCGAGGCCTGACTCCCCTGGGGAGACTCAGAAGCACCTCAAGTTCCATGGCAACACTGGAGCGGAATTCCGGCCCCGTCTCCACACAAGGACTGAGGCCCCGGCATGGACGGGAGAGGAATCCCGAGAGGTCCACTAGCAACTCGCATGGGGACTGGCCTTTCCTGAGGCCACCAGAGCGGGTCCCTGAGGTCCCCGTCGTAACTCGAGATGACCTGCCGCAACTCGAGAAAATCCAGGAGGTTCTCCCCTCCAGGCGAGATGAGGCCCATTTCCGCTGAGGCGTCTCCAGGCTGATCACACCTCACCTCTGGAACTTTGAAAGGGTCCTTCACACCCTTGGTGCAAATCAAGAAGTTCCCCGACATACCCGTCTCCACTCCAGAGGAAACGCGAGGTTCCCTCCCACATCCACAGGAGCCTCGTTTCCGCCTCGTAGCTCGAGATGAGGGATCCTTTCCCTGCTTCTTCGGGAAAGAGTTCCCGGCCTTCCCGTCGCATCTCAAGAGGAGGCCCTCTCAACAGGAACGGCGAGAGGAACTCCAGGGTCGTGCCACCATTCCAAGAGTCCCCCAGATGCCTCAGTCCATTCCAGAGGAACCTCTTTTCCCTTCACCGGCTCGTCTTTCACGCCGAGGATCGACTCACAACAAGGTGGAACGTGGTACAGCCCTGTGGGAAAGCCTCGTGGGAAAGCCTCGAGCCAAAGACTCGAGGGAAAGCCAGAGATCCCTTGATCCACGTGATAGGAAGCGTGACACTACTCCTGCAGCTCGGGAGGAAAGCGCACGTGCATGCCCCCACTCGAGACGAGGCCTGACTCCCCTGGGGAGACTCAGAAGCACCTCAAAATCCATGGCAACACCAGAGAGGAATCCTCAGGTTCCGGCCCCGACTCCACACAAGGTCTTAGGCCCCGGCATGGACGGGAGGGGAATTCCGAGATGGCCCCTAGCAACTCGCATGGGGACTGGCCTATCCTGAGGCCACCAGAGCGGGTCACTGTGGTGCCCGTCGTAACTCGAGAAGACCTGCCTCAACTCGAGAAAATCCAGGAGGTTCTCCCCTCCAGGCGAGATGAGGCCCATTTCCGCTGAGGTGTCTCGAGGCTGACCACACCTCACCTCTGGAACTGCGAAAGGGTCCTTCACACCCTTGGTCCAAATCAAGAAGTTCCCCGACATACCCGTCTCCACTCGAGAGGAAACACGAGGGTCCCGCCCACATCCAGAGGAGCCCCGTTTCGGCCTCGTAGCTCGAGATGAGGGATCCTTTCCCTGCTTCGTCGGGAAAGAGTTCCCGGCCTTCCCGTCGCATCTCAAGAGGAGGCCCTCTCAACAGGAACGGCGAGAGGAACTCCAGGGTCGCGCCACCATTCCAAGAGTCCCCCAGATGTCTCAGTCCATTCCAGAGGAACCTCTTTTCCCTTCACCGGCTCGTCTTTCACGCCGAGGATCGACTCACACCAAGGTGGCACGTGGCACAGCCCTGTGGGAAAGCCTCGTGGGAAAGCCTCGAGGGACCGCCTCGAGGGAAAGCCACAGATCCTTTGATCCACGTGACAGGAAGCGTGACACTACTGCTGCAGCTCGGGAGGAAAGCGCACGTATATGCCCCCACTCGAGACGAGGCCTGACTCCCCTGGGGAGACTCAGAAGCACCCCAAGATCCATGGCAACACTGGAGAGGAATCCTCAAGTTCCAACCCCGACTCCACACAAGGTCTTAGGCCCCGGCATGGACGGGAGAGGAATCCCGAGATGGCCCCTAGCAACTCGCACGGCGACTGGCCTTTCCTGAGGTCACCAGAGCGGGTCCCTGAGGTCCCCGTCGTAACTCGAGAAGACCTGCCGCAACTCGAGAAAATCCAGGAGGTTCTCCCCTCCAGGCGAGATGAGGCCCATTTCCGCTGAGGCGTCTCCAGGCTGATCACACCTCACCTCTGGAACTTCGAAAGGGTCCTTCACACCCATGGTGCAAATCAAGAAGTTCCCCGACATACCCGTCTCCACTCGAGAGGAAACACGAGGGTCCCGCCCACATCCAGAGGAGCCCCATTTCCGCCTCGTAGCTCGAGATGAGGGATCCTTTCCCTGCTTCGTCGGGAAAGAGTTCCCGGCCTTCCCGTCGCATCTCAAGAGGAGGCCCTCTCAACAGGAACGGCGAGAGGAACTCCAGGGTCGTGCCAGCATTCCAAGAGTCCCCCAGATGTCTCAGTCCATTCCAGAGGAACCTCTTTTCCCTTCAACGGCTCGTCTTTCACGCCGAGGATCGACTCACACCAAGGTGGCACGTGGCACAGCCCTGTGGAAAAGCCTCGTGGGAAAGACTCGAGGGAAACCCGCAGATCCCTTGATCCACGTGACAGGAAGCGTGACACTACTGCTGCAGCTCAGGAGGAAAGCGCACGTAGATGCCCCCACTCAAGTCGAGGCCTGACTCCCCTGGGGAGACTCAGAAACACCCCAAGATCCATGGCAACACTGGAGAGGAATCCTCAGGTTCCGGCCCCGACTCCACACAAGGACTGAGGCCCCGGCATGGACGGGAGAGGAATCCCGAGAGGACCCCTAGCAAATCGTATGGGTACTGGCCTTTCCTGAGGCCACCAGAGCGGGTCCCTGAGGTCCCCGTCGTTACTCGAGAAGACCTGCCGCAACTCGAGAAAATCCAGGAGGTTCTCCCCTCCAGGCGAGATGAGGCCCATTTCCGCTGAGGCGTCTCGAGGCTGATCACACCTCACCTCTGAAACTTCGAAAGGGTCCTTCACACCCTTGGTGCGAATCAAGAAGTTCCCCGACATACCCGTTTCCACTCGAGAGGAAACACGAGGGTCCCGCCCACATACAGAGGAGCCCCGTTTCCGCCTCGTAGCTCGAGATGAGGGATCCTTTCCCTGCATCGTCGGGAAAGAGTTCCCGGCCTTCCCGTCGCATCTCAAGAGGAGGCCCTCTGAACAGGAACGGCGACAGGAACTCCAGGGTCGTGCCACCATTCCAAGAGTCCCCCAGATGTCTCAGTCCATTCCAGAGGATCCTCTTTTCCCTTCACCGGCTCGTCTTTCACGCCGAGGTTCGACTCACACCATTGTGGCACGTGGCACAGCCCTGTGGGAAAGCCTCGTCGGAAATCTTCGAGGGAAACCCGCAGATCCCTTGATCCACGTGACAGGAAGCGTGACAGTACTGCTGCAGCTCGGGAGGAAAGCGCACGTGCATGCCACCACTCGAGACGAAGCCTGACTCCCCTGGGGATACTCAGAAGCACCCCAAGTTCCATGGCAACACTGGAGAGGAATCCTCAGGTTCTGGCCCCGTCTCCACACAAGGACTGAGGCCCCGGCATGGACGGGAGAGGAATCCCGAGAGGTCCCCTAGAAACTCGCATGGGGACTGGCCTTTCCTGAGGCCACCAGAGCGGGTCCCTGAGGTCCCCGTCGTAACTCGAGAAGACCTGCCGCAACTCGAGAAAATCCAGGAGTTTCTCCCCTCCAGGCGAGATGGGGCCCATTTCCGCTGAGGCGTCTCGAGGCTGATCACACCTCACCTCTGGAACTTCGAAAGGGTCCTTCACTCCCTTGTTGGAAATCAAGAAGATCCCCGACATACCCGTCTGCACTCGAGAGGAAACACGAGGGTCCCGCCCACATCCAGAGGAGCCCCGTTTCCGCCTCGTAGCTCGAGATGAGGGATCCTTTCCCTGCTTCATCGGGAAAGAGTTCTGGGCGTTCCCGTCGGATCTCAAGAGGAAGCCCTCTAAAAAGGAACGGCGAGAGGAACTCCAGGGTCGTGCCAGCATTCCAAGAGTCCCCCAGATGTCTCAGTTCATTCCAGAGGAACCTCTTTTCCCTTCACCGGCTCGTCTTTCACGCAGAGGATCGACTCACACCAAGGTGGCACGCGGCACGGCCCTGTGGGAAAGCCTCCTGGGAAAGCCTCGAGGGACAGCCTCGAGGGAAAGCCACAGATCCCTTGATCCACGTGACAGGAAGCGTGACACTACTGCTGCAGCTCGGGAGGAAATCGCACGTGCATGCTCCCACTCGAGACGAGGCCTGACTCCCCTGGGGAGACTCAGAAGCACCCCAAGATCCATGGCAACACTGGAGAGGAATCCTCAGGTTCCGGCCCCGACTCCACACAAGGTCTTAGGCCCCGGCATGGACGGGAGAGGAATCCCGAGAGGTCCCTTAGCAAATCGCATGGGGACTGGCCTCTCCTGAGGCCACCAGACCGAGTCCCCGAGGTCCCCGTCGTAAATCGAGAAGACCTGCCGCAACTCGAGAAAATCCAGGAGGTTCTCCCCTCCAGGCGAGATGAGGCCCATTTCCGCTGAGGCGTCTCGAGGCTGATCACACCTCACCTCTGGAACTTCGAAAGGGTCCTTCACACCCTTGGTGCAACTCAAGAAGTTCCTGACATACCCGTCTCCACTCGAGAGGAAACACGAGGGTCCCGCCCACATCCAGAGGAGCCCCGTTTCCGCCTCATAGCTCGAGATGAGGGATCCTTTCCCTGCTTCGTCGGGACAGAATTCCCGGCGTTTCCGTCGCGTCTCAAGAGGAGGCCCTCTCAACAGGAACGGCGAGAGGAACTCCAGGGTCGTGCCACCTTTCAAAGAGTCCCCCAGATGTCTCAGTCCATTCCAGAGGAACCTCTTTTCCCTTCACCGGCTCGTCTTTCACGCCGCGGATCGACTCACACCAAGGTGGCACTTGGCACAGCCCTGTGGGAAAGCCTCGTGGGAAAGCCTCGAGGGAAAGCCTCGAGGGAAAGCCTCGAGGGAAAGCCACAGATCCCTTGATCCACGTGACAGGAAGCGTGACCCTACTGCTGCAGCTCGGGAGGGAAGCGCACGTGCATGCCCCCACTCGAGACGAGGCCTGACTCCCCTGGGGAGACTCAGAGGCACCCCAAGATCCATGTCAACACTGGAGAGGAATCCTCAGGTTCCGGCCCCGACTCCACACAAGGTCTTAGGCCCCGGCATCCATGGGAGAGGAATCCCGAGATGGCCCCTAGCAACTCGCATGGGGACTGGCCCTTCCTGAGGCCACCAGAGCGGGTCCCTGAGGTCCCCGTCGTAACTCAAGAAGACATGCCGCAACTCGAGAATATCCAGGAGGTTCTCCCCTGCAGGCGAGAGGAGGCCCATTTCCGCAGAAGCTTCTCGGGGCTAATCACACCTCACCCCTGGAACGTCGAAAGGGTCCTTCACACCCTGGGTGCAACTCAAGAAGTTCCCCGACATACCCGTCTCCACTCGAGAGGAAACACGAGGGTCCCGCCCACATCCAGAGGAGCCCCGTTTCCGCCTCGTAGCTCGAGGTGAGGGATCCTTTCCCTGCTTCGTCGGGAAAGAGTTCCCGGCGTTCCCGTCGTATCTCAAGAGGAGGCCCTCTCAACAGGAATGGCGAGAGGAACTCCAGGGTTGTGCCACCATTCCAAGAGTCCCCCAGATGTCTCAGTCCATTCCAGAGGAACCTCTTTTCCCTTCACCGGCACGTCTTTCACGCCGAAGATCGACTCACACCAAGGTGGCGCGTGGCACAGCCCTGTGGGAAAGCCTCGTAGGAAAGCTTCGAGGCACAGCCTCGAGGGAAAGCCACAGATCCCTTGATCCACGTGAAAGGAAGCGTGACACTACTGCTGCAGCTCGGGAGGAAAGCGCACGTGCATGCTCCCACTCGAGACGAGGCCTGACTCCCCTGGGGAGACTCAGAAGCACCCCAAGATCCATGGCAACACTGGAGAGGAATCCTCAGGTTCCGGCCCCGACTCCACACAAGGACTGAGGCCCCGGCATGGATGGGAGAGGAATCCCGAGATGGCCCCTAGCAACTCGCATGGGGACTGGCCTCTCCTGAGGCCACCATTGCGGGTCCCTGAGGTCCCCGTTGTAACTCGAGAAGACCTGCCGCAACTCGAGAAAATCCAGGAGGTTCTCCCCTCCAGGCGAGATTAGGCCCATTTCCGCTGAGGCGTCTCGACGCTGATCACACCTCACCTCTGGAACTTCGAAAGGGTCCTTCACACCCTTGGTGCAAATCAAGAAGTTCCCCGACATACCCGTCTCCACTCGAGAGGAAACGCGAGGTTCCCGCCCACATCCAGAGGAGCCCCGTTTCTGCCTCGTAGCTCGAGATGAGGGATCCTTTCCCTGCTTCATCGGGAAATTGTTCCCGGCCTTCCCGTCGCATCTCAAGAGGAGGCCCTCTCAACAGGAACGGCGAGAGGAACTCCAGGGTCGTGCCACCATTCCAAGAGTCCCCCAGATGTCTCAGTCCATTCCAGAGGAACCTCTTTTCCCTTCACCGGCTCGTCTTTCACGCCGAGGATCGACTCACAGCAAGGTGGCACTTGGCACAGCCCTGTGGGAAAGCCTCGTGGGAAAGCCTCGAGGTAAAGCCTCGAGGGAAAGCCACAGATCCCTTGATCCACGTGACAGGAAGCGTGACCCTACAGCTGCAGGTCGGGAGGGAAGCGCACGTGCATGCCCCCACTCGAGACGAGGCCTGACTCCCTTGGGGAGACTCAGAGGCACCCCAAAATCCATGTCAACACTGGAGAGGAATCCTCAGGTTCCGTCCCCAACTCCACACAAGGTCTTATGCCCCGGCATCGACGGGAGAGGAATCCCGAGATGGCCCCTAGCAACTCGCATGGGGACTGGCCCTTCCTGAGGCCACCAGAGCGGGTCCCTGAGGTCCCCGGCGTAACTCGAAAAGACCTGCTGCAACTCGAGAATATCCAGGAGGTTCTCCCCTGCAGGCGAGATGAGGCCCATTTCCGCAGAGTCTTCTCGGGGCTAATCACACCTCACCTCTGGAACGTCGAAAGGGTCCTTCACACCGTGGGTGCAACTCAAGAAGTTCCCCGACATACCCGTCTCCACTCGATAGGAAACACGAGGGTCCCGCCCACATCCAGAGGAGCCCCGTTTCCGCCTCATAGCTCGAGGTGAGGGATCCTTTCCCTGCTTCGTCGGGAAAGAATTCCCGGCGTTTCCGTCGCGTCTCAAGAGGAGGCCCTCTCAACAGGAACGGCGAGAGGAACTCCAGGGTCGTGCCACCATTCCAAGAGTCCCCCAGATGTCTCAGTCCATTCCAGAGGAACCTCTTTTCCCTTCACCGGCTCGTCTTTCACGCCGAGGATCGACTCACACCAAGGTGGCACTTGGCACAGCCCTGTGGGAAAGCCTCGTGGGAAAGCCTCGAGGGAAAGCCTCGAGGGAAAGCCTCGAGGGAAAGCCACAGATCCCTTGATCCACGTGACAGGAAGCGTGACCCTACTGCTGCAGCTCGGGAGGGAAGCGCACGTGCATGCCCCCACTCGAGACGAGGCCTGACTCCCCTGGGGAGACTCAGAGGCACCCCAAGATCCATGTCAACACTGGAGAGGAATCCTCAGGTTCCGGCCCCGACTCCACACAAGGTCTTAGGCCCCGGCATCCATGGGAGAGGAATCCCGAGATGGCCTCTAGCAACTCGCATGGGGACTGGCCCTTACTGAGGCCACCAGAGCGGGTCCCTGAGGTCCCCGTCGTAACTCAAGAAGACATGCCGCAACTCGAGAATATCCAGGAGGTTCTCCCCTGCAGGCGAGAGGAGGCCCATTTCCGCAGAGGCTTCTCGGGGCTAATCACACCTGACCCCTGGAACGTCGAAAGGGTCCTTCACACCCTGGGTGCAACTCAAGAAGTTCCCCGACATACCCGTCTCCACTCGAGAGGAAACACGAGGGTCCCGCCCACATCCAGTGGAGCCCCGTTTCCGCCTCGTAGCTCGAGGTGAGGGATCCTTTCCCTGCTTCGTCGGGAAAGAGTTCCCGGCGTTCCCGTCGCATCTCAAGAGGAGGCCCTCTCAACAGGAATGGCGAGAGGAACTCCAGGGTCGTGCCACCATTCCAAGAGTCCCCCAGATGTCTCAGTCCATTCCAGAGGAACCTCTTTTCCCTTCACCGGCACATCTTTCACGCCGAAGATCGACTCACACCAAGGTGGCGCGTGGCACAGCCCTGTGGGAAAGCCACGTAGGAAAGCTTCGAGGGACAGCCTCGAGGGAAAGCCACAGATCCCTTGATCCACGTCAAAGGAAGCGTGACCCTACTGCTGCAGCTCGGGAGGAAAGCGCACGTGCATGCTCCCACTCGAGACGAGGCCTGACTCCCCTGGGGAGGCTCAGAAGCACCCCAAGATCCATGGCAACACTGGAGAGGAATCCTCAGGTTCCGGCCCCGACTCCACACAAGGACTGAGGCCCCGGCATGGATGGGAGAGGAATCCCGAGATGGCCCCTAGCAACTCGCATGGGGACTGGCCTCTCCTGAGGCCACCATTGCGGGTCCCTGAGGTCCCCGTTGTAACTCGAGAAGACCTGCCGCAACTCGAGAAAATCCAGGAGGTTCTCCCCTCCAGGCGAGATGAGGCCCATTTCCGCTGAGGCGTCTCGAGGCTGATCACACCTCACCTCTGGAACTTCGAAAGGGTCCTTCACACCCTTGGTGCAAATCAAGAAGTTCCCCGACATACCCGTCTCCACTCGAGAGGAAACGCGAGGTTCCCGCCCACATCCAGAGGAGCCCCGTTTCTGCCTCGTAGCTCGAGATGAGGGATCCTTTCCCTGCTTCATCGGGAAACAGTTCCCGGCCTTCCCGTCGCATCTCAAGAGGAGGCCCTCTCAACAGGAACGGCGAGAGGAACTCCAGGGTCGTGCCACCATTCCAAGAGTCCCCCAGATGTCTCAGTCCATTCCAGAAGAACCTCTTTTCCCTTCACCGGCTCGTCTTTCACGCCGAGGATCGACTCACACCAAGGTGGCACTTGGCACAGCCCTGTGGGAAAGCCTCGTGGGAAAGCCTCGAGGTAAAGCCTCGAGGGAAAGCCACAGATCCCTTGATCCACGTGACAGGAAGCGTGACCCTACAGCTGCAGGTCGGGAGGGAAGCGCACGTGCATGCCCCCACTCCAGACGAGGCCTGACTCCCTTGGGGAGACTCAGAGGCACCCCAAAATCCATGTCAACACTGGAGAGGAATCCTCAGGTTCCGGCCCCGACTCCACACAAGGTCTTATGCCCCGGCATCGACGGGAGAGGAATCCCGAGATGGCCCCTAGCAACTCGCATGGGGACTGGCCCTTCCTGAGGCCACCAGAGCGGGTCCCTGAGGTCCCAGTCGTAACTCGAGAAGACCTGCTGCAACTCGAGAATATCCAGGAGGTTCTCCCCTGCAGGCGAGATGAGGCCCATTTCCGCAGAGTCTTCACGGGGCTAATCACACCTCACCTCTGGAACGTCGAAAGGGTCCTTCACACCCTGGGTGCAACTCAAGAAGTTCCCCGACATACCCGTCTCCACTCGATAGGAAACACGAGGGTCCCGCCCACATCCAGAGGAGCCCCGTTTCCGCCTCATAGCTCGAGGTGAGGGATCCTTTCCCTGCTTCGTCGGGAAAGAATTCCCGGCGTTTCCGTCGCGTCTCAAGAGGAGGCCCTCTCAACAGGAACGGCGAGAGGAACTCCAGGGTCGTGCCACCATTCCAAGAGTCCCCCAGATGTCTCAGTCCATTCCAGAGGAACCTCTTTTCCCTTCACCGGCTCGTCTTTCACGCCGAGGATCGACTCACACCAAGGTGGCACTTGGCACAGCCCTGTGGGAAAGCCTCGTCGGAAAGCCTCGAGGGAAAGCCTCGAGGGAAAGCCACAGATCAATTGATCCACGTGACAGGAAGCGTGACCCTACTGCTTCAGCTCGCTAGGGAAGCGCACGTGCATGCCCCCACTCGAGACGAGGCCTGACTCCCCTGGGGAGCCTCAGATGCACCCAAAATCCATGTCAACACTGGAGAGGAATCCTCAGGTACAGACCCCGACTCCACACAAGGTCTTAGGCCCGGGCATCGACGGGAGAGGGATCCCGAGTTGGCCCATAGCAACTCGCATGGGGACTGGCCATTCCTGAGGCCACCAGAGCGGGTCCCTGAGGTCCCCGTCGTAACTCGAGAAGAGCTGCCGCAACTCGAGAATATCCAGGAGGTTCTCCCGTGCAGGCCAGATGAGGCCCATTTCCGCAGAGGCTTCTCGGGGCTAATCACACCTCACCTCTGGAACGTCGAAAGGGTCCTTCACACCCTTGGTGCAACTCAAGAAGTTCCCCGACATACCCGTCTCCACTCGAGAGGAATCACGAGGGTCCGGCCCACATCCAGAGGAGCCCCGTTTCCGCCTCGTAGCTCGAGATGAGGGATCCTTTCCCTGCTTCGTCGGGAAAGAATTCCCGGCGTTCCCGTCGCACCTCAAGAGGAGGCCCTCTCAACAGGAACGGCGAGAGGAACTCCAGGGTCGTGCCACCATTCCAAGAGTCCCCCAGATGTCTCAGTCCATTCCAGAGGAAACTCTTTTCCCTTCACCGGCTCGTCTTTCACGCCGAGGATCGACTCACACCAAGGTGTCACTTGGCAGAGCCCTGTGGGAAAGCCTCGTCGGAAAACCTCGAGGGAAAGCCTCGAGGGAAAGCACAGATCCCTTGATCCACGTGACAGGAAGCCTGAACCTATTGCTGCAGCTCGGGAGGGAAGCGCACGTGCATGCCCCCACTCGAGACTAGGCCTGTCTCCCCTGGGGAGACTCAGAGGCACCCCAAGACCCATGTAAACACTGGAGAGGAATGCTCAGGTTCCGGCCCCGACTCCACACAAGGTCTTAGGCCCAGGCATCGACGGGAGAGGAATCCCGAGATGGCCCCTAGCAACTCGCATGGGGACTGGCCCTTCCTGAGGCCACCAGAGCGGGTCCCTGAGGTCCCCGTCGTAACTCGAGAAGACCTGCCGCAACTCGAGAATATCCAGGAGGTTCTCCCCTGCAGGCCAGATAAGGTCCATTTCGGCAGAGGCTTCTCGGGGCTAATCACACCTGAACTCTGGAACGTCGAAAGGGTCCTTCACACCCTTGGTGCAACTCAAGAAGTTCCCCGACATACCCGTCTCCACTCGAGAGGAAACACGAGGGTCCCGCCCACATCCAGAGGAGCCCCGTTTGTGCCTCGTAGCTCGAGGTGAGGGATCCTTTCCCTGCTTCGTCGGGAAAGAATTCCGGGCGTTCCCGTCCCATCTCAAGAGGAGGCCCTCTCAACAGGAACGGCGAGAGGAACTCCAGGGTCCTGCCACCATTCCAAGAGTCCCCCAGATGTCTCTGTCCATTCCAGAGGAACCTCTTTTCCCTTCACCGGCTCGTCTTTCACGCCGAGGATCGACTCACACCAAGGTGGCACTTGGCACAGCCCTGTGGGAAAGCCTCGTCGGAAAGCCTCGAGGGAAAGCCTCGAGGGAAAGCCACAGATCCCTTGATCCACGTGACAGGAAGCGTGACCCTACTGCTGCAGCTCGGGAGGGAAGCGCACGGGCATGCCCCCACTCGAAACGAGGCCTGACTCCCCTGGGGAGACTCAGAGGCACCCCAAGATCCATGTCAACACTGGAGAGGAATGCTCAGGTTCCGGCCCCGACTCCACACAAGGTCTTAGGCCCCGGCATCGACGGGAGAGGAATCCCGAGATGGCCCCTAGCAACTCGCATGGGGACTGGCCTCTCCTGAGGCCACCATTGCGGGTCCCTGAGGTCCCCGTCGTAACTCGAGAAGACCTGCCGCAACTCGAGAAAATCCAGGAGGTTCTCCCCTCCAGGCGAGATGAGGCCCATTTCCGCTGAGGCGTCTCGAGGCTGATCACACCTCACCTCTGGAACTTCGAAAGGGTCCTTCACACCCTTGGTGCAAATCAAGAAGTTCCCCGACATACCCGTCTCCACTCGAGAGGAAACGCGAGGTTCCCGCCCACATCCAGAGGAGCCCCGTTTCTGCCTCGTAGCTCGAGATGAGGGATCCTTTCCCTGCTTCATCGGGAAACAGTTCCCGGCCTTCCCGTCGCATCTCAAGAGGAGGCCCTCTCAACAGGAACGGCGAGAGGAACTCCAGGGTCGTGCCACCATTCCAAGAGTCCCCCAGATGTCTCAGTCCATTCCAGAAGAACCTCTTTTCCCTTCACCGGCTCGTCTTTCACGCCGAGGATCGACTCACACCAAGGTGGCACTTGGCACAGCCCTGTGGGAAAGCCTCGTGGGAAAGCCTCGAGGTAAAGCCTCGAGGGAAAGCCACAGATCCCTTGATCCACGTGACAGGAAGCGTGACCCTACAGCTGCAGGTCGGGAGGGAAGCGCACGTGCATTCCCCCACTCGAGACGAGGCCTGACTCCCTTGGGGAGACTCAGAGGCACCCCAAGATCCATGTCAACACTGGAGAGGAATCCTCAGGTTCCGTCCCCGACTCCACACAAGGTCTTATGCCCCGGCATCGACGGGAGAGGAATCCCGAGATGGCCCCTAGCAACTCGCATGGGGACTGGCCCTTCCTGAGGCCACCAGAGCGGGTCCCTGAGGTCCCAGTCGTAACTCGAGAAGACCTGCTGCAACTCGAGAATATCCAGGAGGTTCTCCCCTGCAGGCGAGATGAGGCCCATTTCCGCAGAGTCTTCTCGGGGCTAATCACACCTCACCTCTGGAACGTCGAAAGGGTCCTTCACACCCTGGGTGCAACTCAAGAAGTTCCCCGACATACCCGTCTCCACTCGATAGGAAACACGAGGGTCCCGCCCACATCCAGAGGAGCCCCGTTTCCGCCTCATAGCTCGAGGTGAGGGATCCTTTCCCTGCTTCGTCGGGAAAGAATTCCCGGCGTTTCCGTCGCGTCTCAAGAGGAGGCCCTCTCAACAGGAACGGCGAGAGGAACTCCAGGGTCGTGCCACCATTCCAAGAGTCCCCCAGATGTCTCAGTCCATTCCAGAGGAACCTCTTTTCCCTTCACCGGCTCGTCTTTCACGCCGAGGATCGACTCACACCAAGGTGGCACTTGGCACAGCCCTGTGGGAAAGCCTCGTCCGAAAGCCTCGAGGGAAAGCCTCGAGGGAAAGCCACAGATCAATTGATCCACGTGACAGGAAGCGTGACCCTACTGCTTCAGCTCGCTAGGGAAGCGCACGTGCATGCCCCCACTCGAGACGAGGCCTGACTCCCCTGGGGAGCCTCAGATGCACCCAAAATCCATGTCAACACTGGAGAGGAATCCTCAGGTACAGACCCCGACTCCACACAAGGTCTTAGGCCCGGGCATCGACGGGAGAGGGATCCCGAGTTGGCCCATAGCAACTCGCATGGGGACTGGCCATTCCTGAGGCCACCAGAGCGGGTCCCTGAGGTCCCCGTCGTAACTCGAGAAGAGCTGCCGCAACTCGAGAATATCCAGGAGGTTCTCCCGTGCAGGCCAGATGAGGCCCATTTCCGCAGAGGCTTCTCGGGGCTAATCACACCTCACCTCTGGAACGTCGAAAGGGTCCTTCACACCCTTGGTGCAACTCAAGAAGTTCCCCGACATACCCGTCTCCACTCGAGAGGAATCACGAGGGTCCGGCCCACATCCAGAGGAGCCCCGTTTCCGCCTCGTAGCTCGAGATGAGGGATCCTTTCCCTGCTTCGTCGGGAAAGAATTCCCGGCGTTCCCGTCGCATCTCAAGAGGAGGCCCTCTCAACAGGAACGGCGAGAGGAACTCCAGGGTCGTGCCACCATTCCAAGAGTCCCCCAGATGTCTCAGTCCATTCCAGAGGAACCTCTTTTCCCTTCACCGGCTCGTCTTTCACGCCGAGGATCGACTCACACCAAGGTGTCACTTGGCAGAGCCCTGTGGGAAAGCCTCGTCGGAAAGCCTCGAGGGAAAGCCTCGAGGGAAAGCACAGATCCCTTGATCCACGTGACAGGAAGCGTGACCCTACTGCTGCAGCTCGGGAGGGAAGCGCACGTACATGCCCCCACTCGAGACGAGGCCTGAATCCCCTGGGGAGACTCAGAGGCACCCCAAAATCCATGTCAACACTGGGGACGAATCCTCAGGTTCCGGCGCCGACTCCACACAAGGTCTTAGGCCCTGGCATCGACGGGAGAGGAATCCCGAGATGGCCCCTAGCAACTCGCATGTGGACTGGCCCTTCATGAAGCCACCAGAGCGGGTCCCTGAGGTCCCCGTCATAACTCAAGAAGACCTGCCGCAACTCGAGAATATCCAGGAGGTTCTCCCCTGCAGGCGAGATGAGGCCCATTTCCGCAGAGGCTTCTCGGGGCTAATCACACCTCACCTCTGGAACGTCGAAAGGGTCCTTGCCACCCTTGTTGCAACTCAAGAAGTTCCCCGACATACCCGTCTCCACTCGAGAGGAAACACGAGCGTCCCGCCCACATCCAGAGGAGCCCCGTTTCCGCCTCGTAGCTCGAGGTGAGGGATCCTTTCCCTGCTTCGTCGGGAAAGAATTCCGGGCGTTCCCGTCGCATCTCAAGAGGAGGCCCTCTCAACAGGAACGGCGAGAGGAACTCCAGGGTCCTGCCACCGTTCCAAGAGTCCGCCTGATGTCTCAGTCCATTCCAGAGGAACATCTTTTCATTTCACCGGCTCGTCTTTCACGCCGAGGAACGACTCACACAAAGGTGGCACTTGGCACAGCCCTGTGGGAAAGCCTCGAGGGAAAGCCACAGATCCCTTGATCCACGTGACAGGATGCGTGACCCTACTGCTGCAGCTCGGGAGGAAAGCGCACGTGCATGCCCCCACTCGAGACGAAGCCTGACTCCCCTGGGGAGACTCAGAGGCACCCCAAGATCCATGTCAACACTGGAGAGGAATGGTCAGGTTCCGGCCTCGACTCCACACAAGTCCTTAGGCCCCGGCATCGATGGGAGAGGAATCCCGAGATGGCCCCTAGCAACTCGCATGGGGACTGGCCCTTCCTGAGGCCCCCAGAGCGGGTCCCTGAGGTCCCCGTCGTAACTCGAGAAGACCTGCCGCAACTCGAGAATATCCAGGAGGTTCTCCCCTGCAGGCGAGATGAGGCCCATTTCCGCAGAGGCTTCTCGGGGCTAATCACACCTCACCTCTGGAACGTCGAAAGTGTCCTTCACACCCTTGGTGCAATTCAAGAAGTTCCCCAACATACCCGTCTCCACTCGAGAGGAAACACGAGGGTCCCGCCCACATCCAGAGGAGCCCCGTTTCCGCCTCGTAGCTCGAGATGAGGGATCCTTTCCCTGCTTCGTCGGGAAAGTTACCGGCGTTCCCGTCGCATCTCAAAAGGAGGCCCTCTCAATAGGAACGGCGAGAGGAACTCCAGGGTCGTGCCACCATTCCAAGAGTCCCACAGATGTCTCAGTCCATTCCAGAGGAAGCTCTATTCCCTTCACCGGCTCGTCTTTCACGCCGAGGATCGACTCACACCAAGGTGGCACTTGGCACAGCCCTGTGGGAAAGCCTCGTCGGAAAGCCTCGAGGGAAAGCCTCGAGGGAAAGCCACAGATCAATTGATCCACGTGACAGGAAGCGTGACCCTACTGCTTCAGCTCGCTAGGGAAGCGCACGTGCATGCCCCCACTCGAGACGAGGCCTGACTCCCCTGGGGAGCCTCAGAGGCACCCAAAATCCATGTCAACACTGGAGAGGAATCCTCAGGTACAGACCCCGACTCCACACAAGGTCTTAGGCCCGGGCATCGACGGGAGAGGGATCCCGAGTTGGCCCATAGCAACTCGCATGGGGACTGGCCATTCCTGAGGCCACCAGAGCGGGTCCCTGAGGTCCCCGTCGTAACTCGAGAAGAGCTGCCGCAACTCGAGAATATCCAGGAGGTTCTCCCCTGCAGGCCAGATGAGGCCCATTTCCGCAGAGGCTTCTCGGGGCTAATCACACCTCACCTCTGGAACGTCGAAAGGGTCCTTCACACCCTTGGTGCAACTCAAGAAGTTCCCCGACATACCCGTCTCCACTCGAGAGGAAACACGAGGGTCCCGCCCACATCCAGAGGAGCCCCGTTTCCGCCTCGTAGCTCGAGGTGAGGGATCCTTTCACTGCTTCGTCGGGAAAGAATTCCCGGCGACCCCGTCGCATCTCAAGAGGAGGCCCTCTCAACAGGAACGGCGAGAGGAACTCCAGGGTCGTGCCACCATTCCAAGAGTCCCCCAGATGTCTCAGCCCATTCCAGAGGAACCTCTTTTCCCTTCACCGGCTCGTCTTTCACGCCGAGGATCGACTCACACCAAGGTGTCACTTGTCAGAGCCCTGTGCGAAAGCCTCGTCGGAAAGCCTCGAGGGAAAGCCTCGAGGGAAAGCACAGATCCCTTGATCCACGTGACAGGAAGCCTGACCCTATTGCTGCAGCTCGGAAGGGAAGCGCACGTGCATGCCCCCACTCGAGACGAGGCCTGTCTCCCCTGGGGAGACTCAGAGGCACCCCAAGACCCATGTAAACACTGGAGAGGAATGCTCAGGTTCTGGCCCCGACTCCACACAAGGTCTTAGGCCCAGGCATGGACGGGAGAGGAATCCCGAGATGGCCCCTAGCAACTCGCATGGGGACTGGCCCTTTTGAGGCTACCAGAGCGGGTCCCTGAGGTCCCCGTCGTAACTCGAGAAGACCTGCCGCAACTCGAGAATATCCAGTAGGTTCTCCCCTGCAGGCGAGATGAGGCCCATTTCCGCAGAGGCTTCTCGGGGCTAATCACACCTGAACTCTGGAACGTCGAAAGGGTCCTTCACACCCTTGGTGCAACTCAAGAAGATCCCCGACATACCCGTCTCCACTCGAGAGGAAACACGAGGGTCCCGCCCACATCCAGAGGAGCCCCGTTTCCGCCTCGTAGCTCGAGGTGAGGGATCCTTTCCCTGCTTCGTCGGGAAAGAATTCCCGGCGTTCCCGTCGCATCTCAAGAGGAGGCCCTCTCAACAGGAACGGCGAGAGGAACTCCAGGGTCGTGCCACCATTCCAAGAGTCCCCCAGATGTCTCTGTCCATTCCAGAGGAACCTCTTTTCCCTTCACCGGCTCGTCTTTCATGCCAAGGATCGACTCACACCAAGGTGGCACTTGGCACAGCCCTGTGGGAAAGCCTCGTGGGAAAGCCTCGAGGGAAAGCCTCGAGGGAAAGCCACAGATCCCTTGATCCACGTGACAGGAAGCGTGACCCTACTGCTGCAGCTCGGGAGGGAAGCGCACGTGCATGCCCCCACACGAGACGAGGCCTGACTCCCCTGGGGAGACTCAGAGGCACCCAAAAATCCATGTCAACACTGGAGAGGAATCCTCAGGTTCCGGCCCCGACTCCACACAAGGTCTTAGGCCCAGGCATCGATGGGAGAGGAATCCCGAGATGGCCCCTAGCAACGCGCTTGGGGACTGGCCCTTCTTGAGGCCACCAGAGCGGGTCCCTGAGGTCCCCGTCGTAACTCGAGAAGACCTGCCGCAACTCGAGAATATCCAGGAGGTTCTCCCCTGCAGGCCAGATGAGGCCCATTTCCGCCGAGGCTTCTCGGGGCTAATCACACCTCACCTCTGGAACGTCGATAGGGTCCTTCCCACCCTTGGTGCAACTCAAGAAGTTCCCGGACATATCCTTCTCCACTCGAGAGGAAACAGGAGGGTCCCGCCCACATCCAGAGGAGCCCCGTTTCCACCTCGTAGCTCGAGGTGAGGGATCCTTTCCCTGCTTCGTCGGGAAAGAATTCCCGGCGTTCCCGTTGCATCTCAAGAGGAGGCCCTCTCAACAGGAACGGCGAGAGGAACTCCAGGGTCGTGCCACCATTCCAAGAGTCCCCCAGATGTCTCAGTCCATTCCAGAGGAATCTCTTTTCCCTTCACCGGCTCGTCTTTCACGCCGAGGATCGACTCACACAAAGGTGGCACGTGGCACAGCCCTGTGGGAAAGCCTCGTGGGAAAGCCTCGAACGAAAGCCTCGAGGGAAACCACAGATCCCTTGATTCACGTGACAGGAAGCGTGACACTACTGCTGCAGCTCGGGAGGAAAACGCATGGGCAAGCCCCCACTCGAGACGAGGCCTGACTCCCCTGGGGAGACTCAGAAGCACTTCAAGATCCATGGCAACCCTGGAGAGGAATCCTCAGGTTCCCGCCCTGACTCCACACAAGGAGTGAGGCCCCGGCATGGACGGGAGAGGAATCCCGAGAGGTCCCCTAGCAACTCTCATGGGGACTGGCCTTTCCTGAGGCCACCAGAGCGGGTCCCTGAGGTCCCCGTCGTAACTCGAGAAGACCTGCCGCAACTCGAGAAAATCCAGGAGGTTCTCCCCTCCAGGCGAGATGAGGCCCATTTCCGCTGAGGCGTCTCGAGGCTGATCACACCTCACCTCTGGAACTTCGAAAGGGTCCTTCACACCCTTGGTGCAAATCAAGAAGTTCCCCGACATACCCGTCTCCAGTCGAGAGGAAACACGAGGGTCCCGCCCACATCCAGAGGAGCCCCGTTTCCGCCTCGTAGCTCGAGATGAGGGATCCTTTCCCTGCTTCGTCGGTAAAGAGTTCCCGGCGTTCCCGTCGCATCTCAAGAGGTGTTGCTCTCAACAGGAATGGCGAGAGGAACTCCAGGGTCGTGCCACCATTCCAAGAGTCCCCCAGATGTCTCAGTCCATTCCAGAGGAACCTCTTTTCCCTTCACCGGCTCGTCTTTCACGCCGAGGATTGACTCACACCAAGGTGGCACGTGGCACAGCCCTGTGGGAAAGCCTCGTGGGAAAGCCTCGAGCGAAAGCCTCGAGGGAAAGCCACAGATCCCTTTATCCACGTGACAGGAAGCGTGACAATACTGCTGCAGCTCGGGAGGAAAGCGCACGTGCATGCCCCCACTCGAGACGAGGTCTGACTTCCCTGGGGAGACCAGAAGCACCCCAAGATCCATGGCAATACTGGAGAGGAATCCTCAGGTTCCGGCCCCGACTCCACACAGGGTCTTAGGCCCCGGCATGGACGGGAGAGGAATCCCGAGATGGCCCCTAGCAACACGCATGGGGACTGGCCTCTCCTGAGGCCACCAGAGCGGGTCCCTGTGGTCCCCCTCGTAACTCAAGAAGACCTGCCGCAACTCGAGAAAATCCAGAAGGTTCTCCCCTCCAGGCGAGATGAGGCCCATTTCCGCTGAGGCGTCTCGAGGCTGATCACACCTCACGTCTGGAACTTCGAAAGGGTCCTTCACACCCTTGGTGCAAATCAAGAAGTTCCCCGACATACCCGTCTCCACTCGAGAGGAAACACGAGGGTCCCGCCCACATCCAGAGGAGCCCCGTTTCCGCCTCGTAACTCGAGATGAGGGATCCTATCCCTGCTTCGTCGGGAAAGAGTTCCCGGCGTTCCCGTTGCATCTCAAGAGGAGGCCCTCTCAACAGGAACGGCGAGAGGAACTCCAGGGTCGTGCCACCATTCCAAGAGTCCCCCAGATGTCTCAGTCCATTCCAGAGGAATCTCTTTTCCCTTCACCGGCTCGTCCTTCACGCCAAGGATCGACTCACACCAAGGTTGCACGTGGCACAGCCCTGTGGGAAAGCCTCGTGGGTAAGCCTCGAATGAAAGCCTCGAGGGAAACCACAGATCCCTTGATCCACGTGACAGGAAGCATGACACTACAGCTGCAGCTCGGGAGGAAAGCGCACGTGCAAGCCCCCACTCGAGACGAGGCCTGACTCCCCTGGGAAGACTCAGAAGCACCCCAAGATCCATGGCAACACTGGAGAGGAATCCTGAGATTCCGGCCCCGACTCCACACAAGGACTGAGGCCCCGGCATGGAGGGGCGAGGAATCCCGAGATGGCCCCTAGCAACTCGCATGGGGTCTGGCCTTTCCTGAGGCCACCACAGCGGGTCCCTGAGGTCCCCGTCGTTACTCGAGAAGACCTGCCGCAACTCGAGAAAATCCAGGAGGTTCTCCCCTCCAGGCGAGATGAGGCCCATTTCCGCTGAGGCGTCTCGAGGCTGATCACACCTCAACTCTGGAACTTCGAAAGGGTCCTTCACACCCTTGGTGCAAATCAAGAAGTTCCCCGACATACCCGTCTCCACTCGAGAGGAAACACGAGGGTCCCGCCCACATCCAGAGGAGCCCCGTTTCCGCCTCGTAACTCGAGATGAGGGATCCTATCCCTGCTTCGTCGGGAAAGAGTTCCCGGCGTTCCCGTTGCATCTCAAGAGGAGGCCCTCTCAACAGGAACGGCGAGAGGAACTCCAGGGTCGTGCCACCATTCCAAGAGTCCCCCAGATGTCTCAGTCCATTCCAGAGGAATCTCTTTTCCCTTCACCGGCTCGTCCTTCACGCCAAGGATCGACTCACACCAAGGTTGCACGTGGCACAGCCCTGTGGGAAAGCCTCGTGGGTAAGCCTCGAATGAAAGCCTCGAGGGAAACCACAGATCCCTTGATCCACGTGACAGGAAGCATGACACTACAGCTGCAGCTCGGGAGGAAAGCGCACGTGCAAGCCCCCACTCGAGACGAGGCCTGACTCACCTGGGGAGACTCAGAAGCACCCCAAGATCCATGGCAACACTGGAGAGGAATCCTCAGGTTCCGGCCCCGACTCCACACAAGGTCTTAGGCCCCGGCATGTACGGGAGAGGAATCCCGAGATGGCCCCTTGCAACTCCCATGGCGACTGGCCTTTACTGAGGCCACCAGAGCGGGTCCCTGAGGTCCGCGCCGTAACTCGAGAAGACCTGCCGCAACTCGAGAAAATCGAGGAAGTTCTCCCCTCCAGGCGAGATGAGGCCCATTTCCGTTGAGGCGTCTCCAGGCTGATCACACCTCACCTCTGGAACTTCGAAAGATTCCTTCACACCCTTGGTGCAAAACAAGAAGTTCCCTGACATACCCGTCTCCACTCAAGAGGAAACACGAGGGTCCCGCCCACATCCAGAGGAGCCCCGTTTCCGCCTCGTAGCTCGAGATGAGGGATCCTTTCCCTGCTTCGTCGGGAAAGAGTTCCCGGCGTTCCCGTAGCATCTCAAGAGGAGGCCCTCTCAACAGGAACGGCGAGAGGAACTCCAGGGTCGAGCCACCATTCCAAGAGTCCCCCAGATGTCTCAGTCCATTCCACAGGAACCTCTTTTCCCTTCACCGGCTCGTCTTTCATGTCGAGGATCGACTCACACCAAGGTGGCACGTGGCACAGCCCTGTGGGAAAGCCTCGTGGGAAAGCCTCGAGGGACAGCCTCGAGGGAAAGCCACAGATTCCTTGATCCACGTGACAGGAAGCGGGATACTACTGCTTCAGCTCGAGAGAAATGCGCACGTGCATGCCCCTACACGTGACGAGGCCTGACTCCCCTGGGAAGACTCAGAAGCACCCCAAGATCCATGGCAACACTGGAGAGGAATCCTGAGATTCCGGCCCCGACTCCACACAAGGACTGAGGCCCCGGCATGGAGGGGCGAGGAATCCCGAGATGGCCCCTAGCAACTCGCATGGGGTCTGGCCTTTCCTGAGGCCACCACAGCGGGTCCCTGAGGTCCCCGTCGTTACTCGAGAAGACCTGCCGCAACTCGAGAAAATCCAGGAGGTTCTCCCCTCCAGGCGAGATGAGGCCCATTTCCGCTGAGGCGTCTCGAGGCTGATCACACCTCAACTCTGGAACTTCGAAAGGGTCCTTCACACCCTTGGTGCAAATCAAGAAGTTCCCCGACATACCCGTCTCCACTCGAGAGGAAACACGAGGGTCCCGCCCACATCCAGAGGAGCCCCGTTTCCGCCTTGTAGCTCGAGATGAGGGATCCTTTTCCTGCTTCGTCGGGAAAGTGTTCCCGGCCTTCCCGTGGCATCTCAAGAGGAGGCCCTCTCAACAGGAATGGCGAGAGGAACTCCAGGGTCGTGCCACCATTCCAAGAGTCCCCCAGATGTTTCAGTCCATTCCAGAGGAACCTCTTTTCCCTTCACCGGCTCGTCTTTCACGCCGAGGATCGACTCACACCAAGGTGGCACGTGGCACAGCCCTGTGGGAAAGCCTCGTGGGAAAGCCTCGAGCGAAAGCCTCGAGGGAAAGCCGCAGATCCCTTGATCCACGTGACAGGAAGCGTGACACTACTGCTGCAGCTCGGTAGGAAAGCGCACGTGCATGCCCCCACTCGAGACGAGGCCTGACTCCCCTGGGGAGACTCAGAAGCACCCCAAGATCCATGGCAACACTGGAGAGGAATCCTCAGGTTCCGGCCCCGTCTCCACACAAGGACTGAGGCCCCGGCATGGACGGGAGAGGAATCCCGAGATGGCCCCTAGCAACTCGCATGGGGACTGGCCTTTCCTGAGGCCACCACAGCGGGTCCCTGAGGTCCCCGTCGTAACTCGAGAAGACTTGCCGCAACTCGAGAAAATCCAGTAGGTTCTCCCCTCCAGGCGAGATGAGACCCATTTCCGCTGAGGCGTCTCGTGGCTGATCACACCTCACCTCTGGAACGTCGAAAGGGTCCTTCACACCATTGGTGCACATCAAGAAGTTCCCCGACATACCCATCTCCACTCGAGAGGAAACTCGAGGGTCCCGCCCACTTCCAGAGGAGCCCCGTTTCCGCCTCGTAGCTCGAGATGAGGGATGCTTCCCTGCTTGGTCGGGAAAGAGTTCCCGGCGTTCCCGTCGCATCTCAAGAGGAGGCCCTCTCAACAGGAACGGCGAGAGGAACGCCAGGGTCATGCCACCTTTCCAAGAGTCCCCCAGATGTCTCAGTCCATTCCAGAGGAACCTCTTTTCCCTTCACCGGCTCGTCTTACACGCCGAGGATCGACTCACACCAAGGTGGCACTTGGCACAGCCCTGTGGGAAAGCCTCGTGGGAAAGCCTCGAGGGAAAGCCACAGATCCCTTGATCCACGTGCCAGGCAGCGTGACACTACTGCTGCAGCTCGGGAGGAAAGCGCACGTGCATGCCCACACTCGAGACGAGGCCTAACTCCCCTGCGGAGACTCAGAAGCACCCCAAGATCCATGGCAACACTGGACAGGAATCCTCACGTTCCGGCCCCGACTCCACACAAGGTCTTAGGCCCCGGCATGGACGGGAGAGGAATCCCGAGATGGCCCCTAGCAACTCGCATGGGGACTTGCCTTTCCTGAGGCCACCAGAGCGGGTCCCTGAGGTCCCGGTCGTAACTCGAGAAGACCTGCCGCAACTCGAGAAAATCCAGGAGGTTCTCCCCTCCAGGCGAGATGAGGCCCATTTCCGCTGAGGCGTCTCGAGGCTGATCACACCTCACCTCTGGAACTTCGAAAGGGTCCTTCACACCCTTGGTGCAAATCAAGAAGTTCCCTGACATACCCGTCTCCACTCGAGAGGAAACACGAGGGTCCCGCCCACATCCAGAGGAGCCCTGTTTCCGCCTCGTAGCTCGAGATGAGGGATCCTTTCCCTGCTTCGTCGGGAAAGAGTTCCCGGCATTCCCGTCGCATCTCAAGAGGAGGCCCTCTCAACAGGAATGGCGAGAGGAACTCCAGGGTCGTGCCACCTTTCAAAGAGTCCCCCAGATGTCTCAGTCGATTCCGGAGGAACCTCTCTTCCCTTCACCGGCTCGTCTTTCATGCCGAGGATCGACTCACACCAAGGTGCCACGTGGCACAGCCCTGTGGGAAAGCCTTGTGGGAAAACCTCGAGGGACAGCCTCGAGGGAAAGCCACAGATTCCTTGATCCACGTGACAGGAAGCGTGACACTACTGCTGCAGCTCGGGAGGAAAGTGCACGTGCATGCCCCACTAGAGACGAGGCCTGACTCCCGTTGGGAGACTCAGAAGCACCCCAATATCCATGGCAACACTGGAGAGGAATCCTCCGGTTCCGGCCCCGACTCCACACAAGGACTGAGGCCCCGGCATGGACGGGAGAGGAATCCCGAGATGGCCCCTAGCAACTCGCATGGGGACTGGCCTTTCCTGATGCCACCACAGCGGGTCCCTGAGGTCCCCGTCGTAACTCGAGAAGACTTGCCGCAACTCGAGAAAATCCAGTAGGTT
Source organism: Budorcas taxicolor (assembly GCF_023091745.1). Lineage (NCBI taxonomy): Eukaryota > Metazoa > Chordata > Mammalia > Artiodactyla > Bovidae > Budorcas > Budorcas taxicolor. Next base: position 137,980,285 of record NC_068935.1, on the reverse strand, counting down.
CTCCCCTCCAGGCGAGATGAGACCCATTTCCGCTGAGGCGTCTCGTGGCTGATCACACCTCACCTCTGGAACGTCGAAAGGGTCCTTCACACCCTTGGTGCACATCAAGAAGTTCCCCGACATACCCATCTCCACTCGAGAGGAAACACGAGGGTCCCGCCCACTTCCAGAGGAGCCCCGTTTCCGCCTCGTAGCTCGAGATGAGGGATGCTTCCCTGCTTGGTCGGGAAAGAGTTCCCGGCGTTCCCGTCGCATCTCAAGAGGAGGCCCTCTCAACAGGAACGGCGAGAGGAACGCCAGGGTCATGCCACCTTTCCAAGAGTCCCCCAGATGTCTCAGTCCATTCCAGAGGAACCTCTTTTCCCTTCACCGGCTCGTCTTACACGCCGAGGATCGACTCACACCAAGGTGGCACTTGGCACAGCCCTGTGGGAAAGCCTCGTGGGAAAGCCTCGAGGGAAAGCCACAGATCCCTTGATCCACGTGCCAGGCAGCGTGACACTACTGCTGCAGCTCGGGAGGAAAGCGCACGTGCATGCCCACACTCGAGACGAGGCCTAACTCCCCTGCGGAGACTCAGAAGCACCCCAAGATCCATGGCAACACTGGACAGGAATCCTCACGTTCCGGCCCCGACTCCACACAAGGTCTTAGGCCCCGGCATGGACGGGAGAGGAATCCCGAGATGGCCCCTAGCAACTCGCATGGGGACTTGCCTTTCCTGAGGCCACCAGAGCGGGTCCCTGAGGTCCCGGTCGTAACTCGAGAAGACCTGCCGCAACTCGAGAAAATCCAGGAGGTTCTCCCCTCCAGGCGAGATGAGGCCCATTTCCGCTGAGGCGTCTCGAGGCTGATCACACCTCACCTCTGGAACTTCGAAAGGGTCCTTCACACCCTTGGTGCAAATCAAGAAGTTCCCTGACATACCCGTCTCCACTCGAGAGGAAACACGAGGGTCCCGCCCACATCCAGAGGAGCCCCGTTTCCGCCTCGTAGCTCGAGATGAGGGATCCTTTCCCTGCTTCGTCGGTAAAGAGTTCCCGGCGTTCCCGTCGCATCTCAAGAGGAGGCCCTCTCAACAGGAATGGCGAGAGGAACTCCAGGGTCGTGCCACCTTTCAAAGAGTCCCCCAGATGTCTCAGTCGATTCCGGAGGAACCTCTCTTCCCTTCACCGGCTCGTCTTTCATGCCGAGGATCGACTCACACCAAGGTGCCACGTGGCACAGCCCTGTGGGAAAGCCTTGTGGGAAAACCTCGAGGGACAGCCTCGAGGGAAAGCCACAGATCCCTTGATCCACGTGACAGGAAGCGTGACACTACTGCTGCAGCTCGGGAGGAAAGTGCACGTGCATGCCCCCACTGGAGACGAGGCCTGACTCCCGTTGGGAGACTCAGAAGCACCCCAATATCCATGGCAACACTGGAGAGGAATCCTCCGGTTCCGGCCCCGACTCCACACAAGGACTGAGGCCCCAGCATGGACGGGAGAGGAATCTCGAGAGGTCCCCTAGCAACTCGCATGGGGACTGGCCTCTCCTGAGGCCACCAGAGCGGGTCCCTGAGGTCCCCGTCGTAACTCGAGAAGACCTGCCGCAACTCCGGAAAATCCAGGAGGTTCTCCCCTCCAGGTGAGATGAGGCCCATTTCCGCTAAGGCGTCTCGAGGCTGATCACACCTCACCTCTGGAACTTCGAAAGGGTCTTTCACACCCTTGGTGCAAATCAAGAAGTTCCCCGACATACCCGTCTCCACTCGAGAGGAAACACGAGGGTCCCGCCCACATCCAGAGGAGCCCCGTTTCCGCCTTGTAGCTCGAGATGAGGGATCCTTTTCCTGCTTCGTCGGGAAAGTGTTCCCGGCCTTCCCGTCGCATCTCAAGAGGAGGCCCTCTCAACAGGAATGGCGAGAGGAACTCCAGGGTCGTGCCACCATTCCAAGAGTCCCCCAGATGTTTCAGTCCATTCCAGAGGAACCTCTTTTCCCTTCACCGGCTCGTCTTTCACGCCGAGGATCGACTCACACCAAGGTGGCACGTGGCACAGCCCTGTGGGAAAGCCTCGTGGGGAAGCCTCGAGGGAAAGCCGCAGATCCCTTGATCCACGTGACAGGAAGCGTGACACTACTGCTGCAGCTCGGGAGGAAAGCGCACGTGCATGGCCCCACTCGAGACGAGGCCTGACTCCCCTGGGGAGACTCAGAAGCACCCCAGAATCCATGGAAACACTGGAGAGGAATCCTCAGGTTCCGGCCCCGACTCCACACAAGGTATTAGGCCCCGGCATGGACGGGAGAGGAATCCCAAGAGGGCCCCTAGCAACTCGCATGGGGACTGGCCTTTCCTGAGGCCACCAGAACGGGTGCCTGAGGTCCCCGTCGTAACTCGAGAAGACCTGCCGCAACTCGAGAAAATCCAGGAGGTTCTCCCCTCCAGGCGAGATGAGGCCCATTTCCGCTGAGGCGTCTCGAGGCTGATCACACCTCACCTCTGGAACTTCAAAAGGGTCCTTCACACCCTTGGTGCAAATCAAGAAGTTCCCCGACATACCCGTCTCCACTCGAGAGGAAACACGGGGGTCCCGCCTACATACAGAGGAGCCCCGTTTCCGCCTCGTAGCTCGAGATGAGGGATCCTTTCCCTGCTTCGTCGGGAAAGAGTTCCCGGCCTTCCCGTCGCATCTCAAGAAGAGGCCCTCTCAACAGGAACGGCGAGAGGAACTCCAGGGTCGTGCCACCATTCCAAGAGTCCCCCGATGTCTCAGTCCATTCCAGAGGAACCTCTTTTCCCTTCACCGGCTCGTCTTTCACGCCGAGGATCGACTCACACCAAGGTGGCACGTGGCACAGCCCTGTGGGAAAGCCTCGTGGGAAAGCCTCGAGGGACAGCCTCGAGGGAAAGCCACAGATTCCTTGATCCACGTGACAGGAAGCGTGATACTACTGCTTCAGCTCGAGAGAAATGCGCACGTGCATGCCCCTACACGTGACGAGGCCTGACTCCCCTGGGGAGACTCAGAAGCACCCCAAGATCCATGGCAACACTGGAGAGGAATCCTGAGGTTCCGGCCCCGACTCCACACAAGGACTGAGGCCCCGGCATGGAGGGGCGAGGAATCCCGAGATGGCCCCTAGCAACTCGCATGGGGTCTGGCCTTTCCTGAGGCCACCACAGCGGGTCCCTGAGGTCCCCGTCGTTACTCGAGAAGACCTGCCGCAACTCGAGAAAATCCAGGAGGTTCTCCCCTCCAGGCGAGATGAGGCCCATTTCCGCTGAGGCGTCTCGAGGCTGATCACACCTCACCTCTGGAACTTCGAAAGGGTCCTTCACACCCTTGGTGCAAATGAAGAAGTTCCCCGACATACCCGTCTCCACTCGAGAGGAAACACGAGGGTCCCGCCCACATCCAGAGGAGCCCCGTTTCCGCCTCGTAGCTCGAGATGAGGGATGCTTCCCTGCTTGGTCGGGAAAGAGTTCCCGGCGTTCCCGTCGCATCTCAAGAGGAGGCCCTCTCAACAGGAACGGCGAGAGGAACGCCAGGGTCATGCCACCTTTCCAAGAGTCCCCCAGATGTCTCAGTCCATTCCAGAGGAACCTCTTTTCCCTTCACCGGCTCGTCTTACACGCCGAGGATCGACTCACACCAAGGTGGCACTTGGCACAGCCCTGTGGGAAAGCCTCGTGGGAAAGCCTCGAGGGAAAGCCACAGATCCCTTGATCCACGTGCCAGGCAGCGTGACACTACTGCTGCAGCTCGGGAGGAAAGCGCACGTGCATGCCCACACTCGAGACGAGGCCTAACTCCCCTGCGGAGACTCAGAAGCACCCCAAGATCCATGGCAACACTGGACAGGAATCCTCACGTTCCGGCCCCGACTCCACACAAGGTCTTAGGCCCCGGCATGGACGGGAGAGGAATCCCGAGATGGCCCCTAGCAACTCGCATGGGAACTGGCCTTTCCTGAGGCCACCAGAGCGGGTCCCTGAGGTCCCGGTCGTAACTCGAGAAGACCTGCCGCAACTCGAGATAATCCAGGAGGTTCTCCCCTCCAGGCGAGATGAGGCCCATTTCCGCTGAGGCGTCTCGAGGCTGATCACACCTCACCTCTGGAACTTCGAAAGGGTCCTTCACACCCTTGGTGCAAATCAAGAAGTTCCCCGACATACCCGTCTCTACTCGAGAGGAATCACGAGGGTCCCGCCCACATCCAGAGGAGCCCCGTTTCCGCCTCGTGGCTCGAGATGAGGGATCCTTTCCCTGCTTCGTCGGGAAAGAGTTCCCGGCGTTCCCGTCGCATCTCAAGAGGAGGCCCTCTCAACAGGAACGGCGAGAGGAACTCCAGGGTCGTGCCACCATTCCAAGAGTCCCCCAGATGTCTCAGTCCATTCCAGAGGAACCTCTTTTCCCTTCACCGGCTCGTCTTTCACGCCGAGGATCGACTCACACCAAGGTGGCACGTGGCACAGCCCTGTGGGAAAGCCTCGTGGGAAAGCCTCGAGGGACAGCCTCGAGGGAAAGCCACAGATCCCTTGATCCACGTGACAGGAAGCGTGACACTACTGCTGCAGCTCGGGAGGAAAGCGCACGTGCATGCCCCCACTCGAGACGAGGCCTGACTCCCCTGGGGAGACTCAGAAGCACCCCAAGATCCATGGCAACACTGGAGAGGAATCCTCAGGTTCCGGCCCCGACTCCACACAAGGACTGAGGCCCCGGCATGGACGGGAGAGGAATCCCGAGAGGTCCCCTAGCAACACGCATGGGGACTGGCCTTTCCTGAGGCCACCAGAGCGGGTCCCTGAGGTCCCCGTCGTAACTCGAGAAGACCTGCCGCAACTCCGGAAAATCCAGGAGGTTCTCCCCTCCAGGTGAGATGAGGCCCATTTCCGCTAAGGCGTCTCGAGGCTGATCACACCTCACCTCTGGAACTTCGAAAGGGTCTTTCACACCCTTGGTGCAAATCAAGAAGTTCCCCGACATACCCGTCTCCACTCGAGAGGAAACACGAGGGTCCCGCCCACATCCAGAGGAGCCCCGTTTCCGCCTTGTAGCTCGAGATGAGGGATCCTTTTCCTGCTTCGTCGGGAAAGTGTTCCCGGCCTTCCCGTCGCATCTCAAGAGGAGGCCCTCTCAACAGGAATGGCGAGAGGAACTCCAGGGTCGTGCCACCATTCCAAGAGTCCCCCAGATGTTTCAGTCCATTCCAGAGGAACCTCTTTTCCCTTCACCGGCTCGTCTTTCACGCCGAGGATCGACTCACACCAAGGTGGCACGTGGCACAGCCCTGTGGGAAAGCCTCGTGGGGAAGCCTCGAGGGAAAGCCGCAGATCCCTTGATCCACGTGACAGGAAGCGTGACACTACTGCTGCAGCTCGGGAGGAAAGCGCACGTGCATGGCCCCACTCGAGACGAGGCCTGACTCCCCTGGGGAGACTCAGAAGCACCCCAGAATCCATGGAAACACTGGAGAGGAATCCTCAGGTTCCGGCCCCGACTCCACACAAGGTATTAGGCCCCGGCATGGACGGGAGAGGAATCCCAAGAGGGCCCCTAGCAACTCGCATGGGGACTGGCCTTTCCTGAGGCCACCAGAACGGGTGCCTGAGGTCCCCGTCGTAACTCGAGAAGACCTGCCGCAACTCGAGAAAATCCAGGAGGTTCTCCCCTCCAGGCGAGATGAGGCCCATTTCCGCTGAGGCGTCTCGAGGCTGATCACACCTCACCTCTGGAACTTCAAAAGGGTCCTTCACACCCTTGGTGCAAATCAAGAAGTTCCCCGACATACCCGTCTCCACTCGAGAGGAAACACGGGGGTCCCGCCTACATACAGAGGAGCCCCGTTTCCGCCTCGTAGCTCGAGATGAGGGATCCTTTCCCTGCTTCGTCGGGAAAGAGTTCCCGGCCTTCCCGTCGCATCTCAAGAAGAGGCCCTCTCAACAGGAACGGCGAGAGGAACTCCAGGGTCGTGCCACCATTCCAAGAGTCCCCCGATGTCTCAGTCCATTCCAGAGGAACCTCTTTTCCCTTCACCGGCTCGTCTTTCACGCCGAGGATCGACTCACACCAAGGTGGCACGTGGCACAGCCCTGTGGGAAAGCCTCGTGGGAAAGCCTCGAGGGACAGCCTCGAGGGAAAGCCACAGATTCCTTGATCCACGTGACAGGAAGCGTGATACTACTGCTTCAGCTCGAGAGAAATGCGCACGTGCATGCCCCTACACGTGACGAGGCCTGACTCCCCTGGGGAGACTCAGAAGCACCCCAAGATCCATGGCAACACTGGAGAGGAATCCTGAGGTTCCGGCCCCGACTCCACACAAGGACTGAGGCCCCGGCATGGAGGGGCGAGGAATCCCGAGATGGCCCCTAGCAACTCGCATGGGGTCTGGCCTTTCCTGAGGCCACCACAGCGGGTCCCTGAGGTCCCCGTCGTTACTCGAGAAGACCTGCCGCAACTCGAGAAAATCCAGGAGGTTCTCCCCTCCAGGCGAGATGAGGCCCATTTCCGCTGAGGCGTCTCGAGGCTGATCACACCTCACCTCTGGAACTTCGAAAGGGTCCTTCACACCCTTGGTGCAAATGAAGAAGTTCCCCGACATACCCGTCTCCACTCGAGAGGAAACACGAGGGTCCCGCCCACATCCAGAGGAGCCCCGTTTCCGCCTCGTAGCTCGAGATGAGGGATGCTTCCCTGCTTGGTCGGGAAAGAGTTCCCGGCGTTCCCGTCGCATCTCAAGAGGAGGCCCTCTCAACAGGAACGGCGAGAGGAACGCCAGGGTCATGCCACCTTTCCAAGAGTCCCCCAGATGTCTCAGTCCATTCCAGAGGAACCTCTTTTCCCTTCACCGGCTCGTCTTACACGCCGAGGATCGACTCACACCAAGGTGGCACTTGGCACAGCCCTGTGGGAAAGCCTCGTGGGAAAGCCTCGAGGGAAAGCCACAGATCCCTTGATCCACGTGCCAGGCAGCGTGACACTACTGCTGCAGCTCGGGAGGAAAGCGCACGTGCATGCCCACACTCGAGACGAGGCCTAACTCCCCTGCGGAGACTCAGAAGCACCCCAAGATCCATGGCAACACTGGACAGGAATCCTCACGTTCCGGCCCCGACTCCACACAAGGTCTTAGGCCCCGGCATGGACGGGAGAGGAATCCCGAGATGGCCCCTAGCAACTCGCATGGGAACTGGCCTTTCCTGAGGCCACCAGAGCGGGTCCCTGAGGTCCCGGTCGTAACTCGAGAAGACCTGCCGCAACTCGAGATAATCCAGGAGGTTCTCCCCTCCAGGCGAGATGAGGCCCATTTCCGCTGAGGCGTCTCGAGGCTGATCACACCTCACCTCTGGAACTTCGAAAGGGTCCTTCACACCCTTGGTGCAAATCAAGAAGTTCCCCGACATACCCGTCTCCACTCGAGAGGAATCACGAGGGTCCCGCCCACATCCAGAGGAGCCCCGTTTCCGCCTCGTGGCTCGAGATGAGGGATCCTTTCCCTGCTTCGTCGGGAAAGAGTTCCCGGCGTTCCCGTCGCATCTCAAGAGGAGGCCCTCTCAACAGGAACGGCGAGAGGAACTCCAGGGTCGTGCCACCATTCCAAGAGTCCCCCAGATGTCTCAGTCCATTCCAGAGGAACCTCTTTTCCCTTCACCGGCTCGTCTTTCACGCCGAGGATCGACTCACACCAAGGTGGCACGTGGCACAGCCCTGTGGGAAAGCCTCGTGGGAAAGCCTCGAGGGACAGCCTCGAGGGAAAGCCACAGATCCCTTGATCCACGTGACAGGAAGCGTGACACTACTGCTGCAGCTCGGGAGGAAAGCGCACGTGCATGCCCCCACTCGAGACGAGGCCTGACTCCCCTGGGGAGACTCAGAAGCACCCCAAGATCCATGGCAACACTGGAGAGGAATCCTCAGGTTCCGGCCCCGACTCCACACAAGGACTGAGGCCCCGGCATGGACGGGAGAGGAATCCCGAGAGGTCCCCTAGCAACACGCATGGGGACTGGCCTTTCCTGAGGCCACCAGAGCGGGTCCCTGAGGTCCCCGTCGTAACTCGAGAAGACCTGCCACAACTCGAGAAAATCCAGGAGGTTCTCCCCTCCAGGAGAGATGACGCCCTTTTCCGCTGAGGCGTCTCGTGGCTGATCACACCTCACCTCTGGAACTTCGAAAGGGTCCTTCACACCCTTGGTGCAAATCAAGAAGTTCCCCGACATACCCGTCTCCACTCGAGAGGAAACACGAGGGTTCCGCCCACATCCAGAGGAGCCCCGTTTCGGCCTGGTAGCTCGAGATGAGGGATCCTTTCCCTGCTTCGTCGGGAAAGAGTTCCCGGCGTTCCCGTCGCATCTCAAGAGGAGGCCCTCTCAACAGGAACGGCGAGAGGAACTCCAGGGTCGTGCCAGCATTCCAAGAGTCCCCCAGAGGTCTCAGGCCATCCAGAGGAACCTCTTTTCCTTCACGGGCTCGTCTTTCACGCCGAGGATCTACTCACACCAAGGTGGCACGTGGCACAGCCCTGTGGGAAAGCCTCGTGGGAAAGCCTCGAGGGAAAGCCACAGATCCCTTGATCCACGTGCCAGGAAGCGTGACACTACTGCTGCAGCTCGGGAGGAAAGCGCACGTGCATGCCCCTGCTCGAGACGAGGCCTGACTCCCCTGGGGAGACTCAGAAGCACCCCAAGATCCATGGCAACACTGGAGAGGAATCCTCAGGTTCCGGCCCCGACTCCACACAAGGTCTTAGGGCACGGCATGGACGGGAGAGGAATCCCGAGATGGCCCCTAGCAACTCGCATGGGTACTGGCCTTTCCTGAGGCCACCAGAGCGGGTCCCTGAGGTCCCCGTCGTAACTCGAGAAGACCTGCCGCAACTCGAGATAATCCAAGAGTTTCTCCCCTGGAGGCGAGATTAGGCCCATTTCTGGTGAAGCGTCTCGAGGCTGATCACACCTCACCTCTTGAACTTGAAAGGGTCCTTCACACCCTTGGTGCACATCAAGAAGTTCCCCGACATACCCGTCTCCACTCGAGAGGAAACGCGAGGGTCCCGCCTACATCCAGAGGAGCCCCGTTTCCGCCTCGTAGCTCGAGATGAGGGATCCTTTCCCTGCTTCGTCGGGCAAGAGTTCCCGGCGTTCCCGTCGCATCTCAAGAGGAGGCCGTCTCCACATGAACGGCGAAAGGAACTCCAGGGTCGTGCTACCATTCCAGGAGTCCCCCAGATGTATCAGTCCATTCCAGAGGAACCTCTTTTCCCTTCACTGGCTCGTCTATCACGCCGAGGATCGACTCACACCAAGGTGGCACGTGGCACAGACCTGTTGGAAAGCCTCGTGGGAAAGCCTCGAGGGAAAGCCACAGATCCCTTGATCCACGTGCCAGGAAGCGTGACACTACTGCTACAGCTCGGGAAGAAAGCGCACGTGCATCCCCCCACTCGAGACGAGGCCTGACTCCCCTGGGGAGACTCAGAAGCACCCCACGTTCCATGGCAACACTGGAGAGGAATCCTCAGGTTCCGGCCCCGACTCCACACAAGGGCTTAAGCCCCGGCATGGCCGGGAGAGGAATCCCGAGATGGCCCCTAGCAATTCGCATGGGGACTGGCCTTTCCTGAGGCCACCAGAGCGGGTCCCTGAGGTCCCGGTCGTAACTCGAGAAGGCCTGCCGCAACTCGAGATAATCCAGGAGGTTCTCCCCTCCAGGCGAGATGAGGCGCATTTCCGCTGAGGCGTCTCGTGTCTGATCACACCTCACCTCTGGAACTTCGAAAGGGTCCTTCACACCCCTGGTGCAAATCAAGAAGTTCCCCGACATAACCGTCTCCACTCGAGAGGAAATACAAGGGTCCCGCCCACATCCAGAGGAGCCCCGTTTCCGCCTCGTAGCTCGAGATGAGGGATCCTTTCCCTGCTTCTTCGGGCAAGAGTTCCCGGCGTTCCCGTCGCATCTCAAGAGGAGGCCCTCTCCACAGGAACGGCGAAAGGAACTGCAGGGTCGTGCCACCATTCCAAGAGTCCCCCAGATGTCTCAGTCCATTCCAGAGGAACCTCTTTTCCCTTCACCGGCTAGTCTTTCACGCCGAGGATCGACTCACCCCAAGGTGGCACGTGGCACAGCCCTGTGGGAAAGCCTCGTGGGAAAGCCTTGAGGGACAGCCTCGAGGGAAAGCCACAGAACCCTTGATCCTCGTGACAGGCAGCATGACACTACTGCTGCAGCTCGGGAGGAAAGCGCACGCGCATGCCCCTAATCGAGACGAGGCCTGACTCCCCTGGGGAGACTCAGAAGCACCCCAAGATCCATAGCAACATTGGAGAGGAATCCTCAGGTTCCGGCCCCGACTCCACACAAGGTCTTAGGCCCCGGCATGGACGGGAGAGGAATCCCAAGATGGCCCCTAGCAACTCGCATGGGGACTAGCCTTTCCTGAGGCCATCAGAGCGGGTCCCTGAGGTCCCCGTCGTAACTCGAGAAGACCTGCCTCAACTCGAGAAAATCCATGAGGTTCTCCCTTCCAGGCAAGATGAGGCCCATTTCCGCTGAGGCGTCTGGAGGCTGATCACACCTCACCTCTGGAACTTCGAAAGGGTCCTTCACACCCTTGGTGCAAATCAAGAAGTTCCCCGACATACCCGTGTCCACTCGAGAGGAAACACGAGGGTCCCGCCAACATCCAGAGGTGCCCCGTTTCTGCCTCGTAGGTCGAGATGAGTGATCCTTTCCCTGCTTCTTCGGGCAAGAGTTCCCGTCGTTCCCGTCGCATCTCAAGAGGAGGCCCTCTCAACAGGAACGGCGAGAGGAACTCCAGGGTCGTGCCACCATTCCAACAGTCCCCCAGATGTCTCAGTCCATTGCAGAGGAACCTCTTCTCCCTTCACCGGCTCGTCGTTCACACCGAGGATCGACTCACACCAAGGTGGCACGTGGCACAGCCCTGTGGGAAAGCCTCGTGGTATAGCCTCGAGGGAAAGCCTCGAGGGAAAGCCACAGATCCCTTGATCCAAGTGACAGGAAGCGTGACACTACTGCTGCAGCTCGGGAGGAAAGCGCACGTGCATGCCCCCACTCGAGACGAGGCCTGACTCCCGTGGGGAGACTCAGAAGCACCCGAAGATCCATGGCAACACTGGAGAGGAATCCTCAGGTTCCGGCCCCGACTCCCCACAAGGACTGAGGCCCCGGCATGGACGGGAGAGGAATCCCGAGAGGTCACCTAGCAACTCGCATGGGGACTGGCCTTTCCTGACGCCACCAGAGCGGGTCCCTGAGGTCCCGGTCGTAACTCGAGAAGACCTGCCGCAACTCGAGAAAATCCATGAGGTTCTCCCCTCCAGACGACATGATGCCCATTTCCGCTGAGGCGTCAGGACGCTGATCACACCACACCTCTGGAACTTCGAAAGGGTCCTTCACACCCTTGGTGCAAATCAAGAAGTTCCCCGACATACCCGTCTCCACTCGAGAGGAAACACGAGGGTCCCGCCCACATCCAGAGGAGCCCCGTTTCCGCCTCGTAGCTCGAGATGAGGGATCCTTTCCCTGCTTCTTTGGACAAGATTTCCCGTCGTTCCCGTCGCATCTCAAGAGGAGGCCCTCTCAACAGGAATGGCGAGAGGAACTCCAGGGTCGTGCCACCATTCCAAGAGTCCCCCAGATGTCTCAGTCCATTCCACAGGAACCTCTTTTCCCTTCACCGGCTCGTCTTTCACGCCGAGGATCGACTCACACCAAGGTGCAACGTTGCACAACCCTGTGGGAAATCCTCTTGGGAAAGCCTCGAGGGAAAGCCTCGAGGGAAAGCCACAGATCCCTTGATCCACGTGACAGGAAGCGTTCCATTACTGCTGCAGCTCGGGAGGAAAGCGCACGTGCATGCCCCCACTCCAGATGAGGCCTGACTACCCTGGGGAGACTCAGAAGCACCCCAAGATCCATGGCAATACTGTAGAGGAATCCTCAGGTTCCGGCCCCGACTCCACACAAGGTCTTAGGCCCCGGCATGGACGGGAGAGGAATCCCGAGATGGCCCCTAGCAATTCGCATGGGGACTGGCCTTTCCTGAGGCCACAAGAGCGGGTCCCTGAGGTCCCGGTCGTAACTCGCGAAGACCTGCCGCAACTCGAGAAAATCCAGGAGGTTCTCCCATCCAGGCGAGATGAGGCCCATTTCCGCTGAGGCGTCTTGAGGCTGATCACACCTGACCTCTGGAACTTCCAAAGGGTCCTTCACACCCTTGGTGCAAATCAAGAAGTTCCCCGACATACCCGTCTCCACTCGAGAGGAAACACGAGGGTCCCGTCCACATCCAGAGGAGCCCCGTTTCCGCCTCGTAGCTGGAGATGAGGGATCCTTTCCCTGCTTCTTTGGGAAAGAGTTCCCGGCGTTCCTGTCGCATCTCAAGAGGAGGCCCTCTCAACAGGAACGGCGAGAGGAACTCCAGGGTCGTGCCACCATTCCAAGAGTCCCCCAGATGACTCAGTCCATTCCAGAGGACCCTCTTTTCCCTTCACCGGCTCATCTTTCACGCCGAGGATCGACTCACACCAAGGTGGCACGTGGCACAGCCTCGTGGGAAAGCCTCGTGGGAAAGCCTCGAGGGAAAGCCACAGATCCCTTGATCCACGTGACAGGAAGCGTGACACTACTGCTGAAGCTCGGGAGGAAAGCACACGTGCATGCCCCCACTCGAGACGAGGCCTGACTCCCCTGGGGAGACTCAGAAGCACCCCAAGATCCATGGCAACACTGGAGAGGAATCCTCAGGTTCCGGCCCTGACTCCACACAAGGTCTTAGGCCCCGGCATGGACAGGAGAGGAATCCCGAGATGGCCCCTAGCAACTCGCATGGGGACTGGCCTTTCCTGAGGCCACCAGAGCGGGTCCCTGAGGTCCCCGTCGTAACTCGAGAAGACCTGCCGCAACTCGAGAAAATCCAGGAGGTTGTCCCCTCCGGGCGAGATGAGCCCCATTTCCGCTGAGGCGTCAGGAGGCTGATCACACCACACCCCTGGAACTTCGCAAGGGTCCTTCACACCCTTGGTGCAAATCAAGAAGTTCCCCGACATACCCGTCTCCACTCGAGAGGAAACACGAGGGTCCCGCCCACATCCAGAGGAGCCCCGTTTCCGCCTCGTAGCTCGAGATGAGGGATCCTTTCCCTGCTTCGTCGGGAAAGAATTCCCGGCGTTCCCGTCGCATCTCAAGGGGAGGCCCTCTCAACAGGAACGGCGAGAGGAACTCCAGGGTCGTGCCACCATTCCAAGAGTCCCCCAGATGTCTCAGTCCATTCCAGAGGAAGCTCTTTTCCCTTCACCGGCTCGTCTTTCACGCCGAGGATCTACTCACACCAAGGTGCAACGTGGCACAACCCTGTGGGAAAGCCTCTTGGGAAAGCCTCGTGGGAAAACCTCGATGGAAAGCCACTGATCCCTTGATCCACGTGACAGGAAGCGTGACACTACTGCTGCAGCTCGGGAGGAAAGCGCACGAGCATGCCCGAACTCGAGACGAGGCCTGACTCCCCTGGGGAGACTCAGAAGCACCCCAAGATCCATGGCAACACTGGACAGGAATCCTCAGGTTCCGGCACCGACTCCACACAAGGTCTTAGGCCCCGGGATGGACGGGAGAGGAATCCTGAGATGGCCCCTAGCAACTCGCATGGGGACTGCCCTTTCCTGAGGCCACAAGAGCGGGTCCCTGAGGTCCCGGTCGTAACTCGAGAAGACCTGCCGCAACTCGAGAAATTCCAGGAGGTTCTCCCATCCAGGCGAGATGAGGCCCATTTCCGCTGAGGCGTCTTGAGGCTGATCACACCTCACCTCTGGAACTTCGAAAGGGTCCTTCACAACCTTGGTGCAAATCAAGAAGTTCCCCGACATACCCGTCTCCACTCGAGAGGAAACACGAGGGTCCCGCCCACATCCAGAGGAGCCCCGTTGCCGCTTCATAGCTCGAGATGAGGGATCCTTTCCCTGCGTCGTCGGGAAAGAGTTCCCGGCGTTCCCGTCACATCTCAAGAGGAGGCCCTCTCAACAGGATCGACGAGAGGAACTCCAGGGTCGTGCCACCATTCCAAGAGTCCCCCAGAGGTGTCAGTCCATTCCACAAGAACCTCTTTTCCCTTCACCGGCTCGTCGTTCACGCCGAGGATCGACTCACACCAAGGTGGCACGTGGCACAGCCTCGTGGGAAAGCCTCGTGGGAAAGCCTCGATGGAAAGCCACTGATCCCTTGATCCACGTGACAGGAAGCGTGACACTACTGCTGCAGCTCGGGAGGAAAGCGCACGAGCATGCCCGAACTCGAGACGAGGCCT